>NW_028294757.1:0-100644 GCF_964341445.2 Mesoplodon mirus
AGATACACACTCCACAGACAGAGTGTGGGCCATCTCAGAAGGCTAGAGACCCCCAAATATGGGGCGGTTAGTTTTTATGGGCTGGGTAATTTTATAGGCTAATGAGTGGGAGGATTGCGACAACTCTAATATTTTGGGGAAGGAGCGGGGATTTCCACGAATTGGGCCAACACCCACTTTTTTTTTTTTTTTTTTTTCTGTACGCGGGCCTCTCGCTGTTGTGGCCTCTCCCGTTGCGGAGCACAGGCTCCGGACGCGCAGGCTCAGCGGCCATGGCTCACGGGCCCATCCGCTCCGTGGCATGTGGGATCTTCCCAGACCGGGGCACGAACCCGTGTCCCCTGCATCGGCAGGCAGACTCTCAACCACCGCGCCACCAGGGAAGCCCCACCACCCACTTTTTGACCTTTATGCTCAGCCTCGGAACTGTCCTGGTGCTGGTGCGTGTGTCATTTCACTCATGTATTACAATGAGCCTGTAATGAGGCTCCAGTTCCCCTGGAAGTCGAATCTTACGCCCCCTTGGACCTAGCCGATTCTAACCAGTTCATGTTGTATCCTCCACCGCTATGTCCTTCTTTTAGAGAGGACCTTTTTCAGGTGCGCAACGACAAGCCAAGGGCAAGAGAGGCTGCATGGAGTGAACAGGGGATTGTGGGGCTGGGCAGGGTCGGGGGGGTGGGTTTTTATTCCAAGGGTGTTGGGAATCCAGTGGAGTTTTTTAAGCAGAAACTGACATGTCTAGAGACCTGAAGAGGATGGGACCGCTCACAGACGAGGGGAGGGGGAGAAGCAGGTGACAGGGCGGAGGCAGTGAGCCTCGGAGGGGCACATCACTCTGAAAGCAGCCAGCGCGTAGCAGGAAACATGCCCACAGCTGTAGAAGCCAGGCAAGGCATTGAGTCGCACGTGAATCACCATCTCTGTATGAATCTGTGCTTTCCTTCTGCCTCACTCTGCAACTTAATCACACCCACACCCACCCCCTGCTGCCCCCAGGTCTCTGCTTATGCTCCTCCCTCACTTGGGATGTCCTCAGATATTTTCTGAGGACCTCCCCCAGGCTAGGTGCTGTTCTGGGCACCAGCGATGGAAGGATGAACTCGTTGGTCCTCACCTTCCTCCCGTATGTCGGCCAGTGAAACCCCATGCAAGCATCGAGCCTGTCTCAGATCCCACCTTCTCCGATCAGGGAGTCGGACAGACCTGGGTTGGGATAACGCTTGAGATGGGCTGGACCCACTCAAAGTGTGGCAAGCCCCAGAGGGATTTCCAAGTAACTGAACCGTGTCCTGGAGGCAAAGCTCATTTTTAAAATGAAATTCTGGAGCATTTTGTGCTTTATTTCATAGATATTCTTGATTGATACCTACCACTAAAACTGGGCCTGATGTTCTTTCAAGAAAAGAACCGTAGGAGATAACCCAATACCACTGCATTTATGCACCCTTCTTCCCACTTTTATTCAAAATGATACTACAATGCAAGAGGGAAGAGATATGGGGAGATATGTATATGCATAACTGATGCACTTGGTTATAAAGCAGAAACTAACACACCATTGTAAAGCAATTATACTCCAATAAAGATGTTTAAAAAAATGATCCTACAGTAATGGAGTAGTTATCTATTGCTGCATAACAAGTTACCCCAAAATGTAATGGATAAAACCCCAACCAATATTTATTATCTCACCCAGTATCTGTAGTTCAGGAATTTGAGCGGGGGGTGACTTAGTTCTCACGAGTTGCAGTCAAGATGTTGGCTGGGGCATCAGTCATGTCATCTAAAGCCTCGGGGGGAGCCGGAGGATCCCCCTTCAGAATGGCTGCTCATGTGGCTATTGGCTGGAGGCCTTAGTCCCTCAGCACACATGCTTCTCTCTAGGGCTGCTTGAGTGTCCTCACGACACAGCAGTTGGATCCCCCCGGAGTGAGTGATTCAAGAGAGAGCAAAGAGGAGCCCACAGTGTCTTTTATGACACAGCCTGGGAGGAAACAGTCCGTCATTTCCACAGTATCATATTGGTTACCCATGGCAGCCCTATTCAGGGTGGGAGGGGCTACACAGGGCATGAATTCTAGGTGGTAGGGATCATTGGGGCCATTTTGGAAGCTGGCTGCCGAGAAAAATAATAGGCGCCATGGAACAAACATAATTTAGCCACTTTGTGTTCTTGGGACATACTGCATCATTTGACCCTTACAATAACTCTGTGTGGGACAGACAGTGGGAGGTGAAATAGCTTGTCCAAGACCACCAAGCTAATAAGTGGTAGAGAGGGGTCCAAACTCAGAGGACTGTGAAACCAACCCCCCCATCAATAGTGTCCAGCAGTGCCCTCTGCCACACGCCCGTCTCCTGGCCTCTGGAGAAGAATTCCTGGACCTTCCCTGTGCTGGGCCTTTGTTCCCCAGGCCCATGGTGTGGCCTCTCCTCCCAGCTTTGCCTAGCCTGTGCCCACAAGGGGCCCCCAAAGGCTTCTCCTCTCGCTGGTGCTGACTGCCCCTCATTCTCACTGAAGCCTCAAACCCTGTTCCGTGGACTTTGCTCTCATTCCCATTCCTGCTCTGGGACCCTTGGAAAAAGCCTCCCCAATTGTAGGCAGGCAGCGGTGGTGGCCTGGACTTGGAAGGTCTTTTGCAAACATTGGCTGACAGCCACGGTGTTGCCAATAATCCTTCCTGCCTCTTTGACCTCCATGAGTCTTTTGTTTTGGTTTGGTTTGGTTCTTTTACAGAGATGGTGTCATCTTTGCAAAGAGACGTGTTAGTAAAGGATGGTCAAGTTCAACAACTACAACAGGAGGTGAATCAACTGAAAAGTGAGAACAAAGAAAAGGATCACCAGCTCGAAGCCCTCAGCTCCAGAGTGAGTGTCGGGTCATCAGCAAATTGTAGCTGCGAAAAGCAGACACAGTGGAGTCACATGACACACGGTGGTGAGATGAGGCCAGTGCCCAAGGACACAGGGAGGGTAGCTGCTGGGCAGGTGGCCAACTTCTCTGAAGCCTTTCAAAGGACAGCATGTATGTGGCTCAGAATAAGCATAATAGATTTTCAAATCCAGCAAACATTTTCTAACCCCTATTATAAATGAGTTTGTTTAATCCCAGCAACAAACACCCCTATGAGCATATACTGCCATTGCAAAGTTTAACATTAAACAGAATACGATCTCTCTGTGAGCACGGATGACCACACGGCTGCATCGTGGTCCCAGCACCTCTGGTTCTCATAATTGTCTTCAAAGCAGAACGTTTGAAGATCCAGATGCAAACACGCAGACTCTCATTTCTTCCTTAGACTTTAGTGTGCAGAATGTCTCTATGGAAGATGAACGTGGTAGGCAAGCAAAGAGCTTTTTCCATGTAACTGAGTATTTGCAAATCTTGCCTTCAATGCTAACTTTAGAATCCTGACTCTATAGGATAAGATTTCTCAGTATTTGCATGATGTGCCTGTTTCTGTGAGTCAAGGTAAAACCTCAAAGCTTTCATCTCAGGTGGCAACTCAGAGATTCCCAGAGGCTACCCGATAGCTAGGTCTGCATGGGGGTGGGGTGAGAACATATCTTGAGGTTCCAAGGAAAAGGCACAATAAGTAATACCTGGTACGTAGTACCATACCCAGTTTGGAGCTGGTGAAAGGCACTGCATGAGCTTTGGGATCAGACAGACCAGGGTCCAATCCCAGAGCTTTCTTTTCTTGTAACTTATTTGGCCTCCATTTCCCCATCTGTGAAATGGGGATGACAAACTCATTTTCCGAGAAGTGGGAGGCTGGTTTTAGTTGTGCTCTTCTGCCTCTGCCCTGGGTCGGCTGCCTGGCCAAGCACTCTGCATTCGTTTCTCCCAAGCAGAGTGTCTTCCCAGGCATGTGCTGTAGCTGTTTAATGTGGTGTGTGTGTGTGTGTGTGTGTGTGTGTGTGTGTGTGTGTGTGTGTGAGTGTTGGGGACGGGAAGGGGATGCAGAGCTGGTGCTAAGTAGAAGGAATCTGCAAAGACAGCACCTGCTTGGCTCTTCTACCTCCTGAAGTGCATTTGGATGATTTATGTCCCCGTTTCCCCTTCCTCGTTGACCTTGGAATGAGGTCCCTTCTTCTCTAGACTGTGCTGGCCAATAGCACAAGGGCTCGTCACCACCAAGGGTACTGCTCTTGTGAACATTTGAGATGCCTCTTTTTTAATGACATACATCATGTGTGTTAATTTTAGAAAAATAAGTAGTTGACATTGAAAAGAAAAAGTAAAAAGAGAGGAGAGGAAATGCTACCTTGAGAAATCAGTGTTAATATTTTCATGTATGTTCTTCCAGTCTTATTTCTATATATTGCCTAGAAATCAATCAATCAATCATTTTATAGTGAATTTATTCTATGCACATTTTTAAAATTTTTAAATACTTACTATTTTCCCGTGCTAATAAATCAATGCTCTTATCATTCGTCTTAAAAGCTACATACTTTCTCCTGGATGTACCCAGTGTTATAAAGTGGTCTGCTGTTCTAAACAACACTTGGGTTGTTTCCTCATTTTTTTTTTTTTATTCCACGGTTACTGACATTTCTGTGAAGAGCATCCTTGAAACTACAGATTTACTTATTTCTCCAGTCATTGTCCTTAAGGTACATTCCTAAAGTGGGAATTGCTGGGTCAAAAGAAGGCACATCCATCCTTATGCACTTAATGCCTGTTGCCGAGACGCCCTCGGGCAAGACAGCTCCGTTTACCCCTCCACACCAGTCAGGGCAGTTGTGTCTTTGAGATGCAACCTGCACAAAAGCCCTAAGATGGACCCCAGCTCTCTGGCTCGGCCCCCTGCACCCTCACTGGTCACAGCGTGAAAACATCCCAATCCCTGCACCCTAAGTACCCAGACTCTACAAAGCTGGATTTCCCCTGCAGTGAAGTTTGCTGGCTTTTGAAGAGGAATTTAGACGCTCTATTCCTCAGAACTCATGAGAGGGGTGAACTGGGAACGACTGCAGGATCCCGTGCTCCCATCACACAAATGGTCTCGCCTCTCAGAATTCAGAGGTGTGATTGGGTTATACAGCAGGAAACACTCCTGGGCGTGAACACAGGTACTTGGGACCCCCAGCCAAGCCCCCGTGGCCTTGTCCTTTTTCTCCACAGTGCTCAGTGCTGAAAGAAGAGTTACAGAAGGAAGATGCCCAGAAGGAGAAGTGGGAAGCCCAAGAGAAAGAGTTAAAACTCTGCAAAACCGTGCGTTGAAACTCCTGACCCCTAAGTGTCCACTGAAAGCCTAGATTGTGGCCTTGAGGGTTTTGGAGGGGTTCCTTGGCCCATTAGCTAGCACAAGCTCTGGGGCTTTCTGGGTGTTTGTCTGTTAATGTAGTCTCCTAATTCTTTGATTTGCTAGCCTCAAAGAGATGGGTGAAAAGACCATGGAAAACACACTCTCCCCAGATTTTCTGGGCAGTTGGCTCAAGGCCCCTCATCAGGTTTCCCCTGGGGACAGGGACGGGAGGTGGCCACCATATGCTGCTAGAAATTCACCGTGGTCCCTACCCCTGGACTTGTGATGCCCAGACTTTCATGATCCACTGTCACAAGTTTTAGCACAGCCCTGAGCACTGTTATTCACACAACTCTTCTTGAAGTGTTTTTGCTTAAATACATTCAATTTTACAACAATTCATAAAAACAAAATAAAAAGCAAATGTATCACTGGCCTTGTATGGAAGGTGAACATAAAAATTTATAAAATGAAAAGATGACCACTAAATGTAAATGTTCACCCCCTGTACTGGCCCGAACCCTCGTGCACATCACTAGGCATACGTTTTCCATCCGTTGGGAAGGACGGTGCCTGGGACGGGGGGAGGAGATGTGTGTTCTTCTCTCTGTCAGGAGCACACTTCTCTGCCTCAAATGAGAAAAAAGAAAAATGTCATTGTTCTTTGCTTCCAAACTGTGCCCATTGTGTCTTCCAAACAGCCCTTATTTAGATTGAACTCAAAAATATACCCCAAGGAAAGAGATTCTAATGAGTGGATAGGTATCTTGTACTGTTTAATCCAGGATCCATGCTGATCTTCAAAAGAAACTCAAATTTTCCCTCACCCAGCCCTTTCATTGCATCCGTTGAAAGAAAGTCTACTTTGCCTCAAAGATGTGGAATTGTCCCCCAAGGGAAGGAGTTAAGCGAATCCCAGACTAGGTTTCTGGATTAATGAACCAGATGAAATGAGTTCTGAAGTTGACTTCCCTGTTGTTGGAACTCTTTCAGCAAATCCAGGACATGGAAAAAGAAATGAGGAAGCTCAGGGTGGAGCTGAAAAGGAGCAGTACCAAGCAGAGCCTGATCTCTATGATGCTGCGGGAAAAGAGCAAGGTATGGCAGGGACAGGTCGGCCTGGGAACCACTCTGGGGCAAGCACTCCACCTGCATCATCTCTGTTCATCCTCACAATGACCCCATGCGGTCTATACTGGTATTAACCCCACCTTACAGTCGGGAAAACTGAGGCTCACAGAGGTGAAGGAAGTTATGCAAGTTCACTTGCATAAAGTAGTTGTGGCAGAACTTGAATCCAGGTCTGCCTGACTCCAAAGCTCCTGTGTGTAACCACTACCCTAGACTGCCTTCAGATCTTAATTGTGAAATTATCTAAGAAAGAATTGATCCATTAAATCAAGTTTGCCAATGATGTTGTTCCAACTTAAATTCTCATATTGATTTTTTTTGTCTTTTTGTTCCATCATTGAGAATGTTTTTAAAAATCTCAACATGTTTATAATTTGTGTGTTTCTTCTTTTAATATGAACGATGTTTGCTTTATATATTTTGAGGCTGTGTTACTAGGTGCATATGAATTTAGAATCCTAATACTTCCTGTAGAGCAAAACTTTAGATCATCATGAAATGTCCCTTTTCATCTCTAGTAGTGTTTCTCCCTTAACGTCTCCTTTGTCATTTAGCTTCATCACTGGCTTTCTGTTGGTTACAGTTTTCATACCATATCTTTTTCATATGTTCTCTGTCAATTTTTGTCTTAAGGTTTAGACATATGCCATCAAATAGCGTATCATTTTTACAAAATCCAGTTTGACAATCTTTGGCTTTTAGTCCATTTATATTATGTAATTACTCGTGTACTGGGGTTTAAATCTACCTTCTTGCTCAATACCAGATGTACCATCTGTGTTATGTTCCTTTCTCTCCTTTCTTGCCTCCTTCTGAGTGGATGGTTTTCTCTTATTCCACTTTCCCCCTCTATTAGCTTGGAAATATTTCACTTTTTTACACTTCTTTTAGTAATAGTAAGACAATAGCATTCATCCTTGACTCACCAAACTCACACATTAATTAAGTTTTTCACTCTTCTACTATTCTCTTAGTAGTCATCCTGAAGACTACAATATGCATTCTTTTTTTTTTTTTTTTTTTTGCGGTACGCGGGCCTCTCACTGTTGTGGCCTCTCCCGTTGCAGAGCACAGGCTCTGGACGCACAGGTTCAGCGGCCATGGCTCACGGGCCAAGCCGCTCCGCGGCATGTGGGATCCTCCCGGACCGGAACATGAACCCATGTCCCCTGCATCGGCAGGTGGACTCTCAACCACTGCGCCACCAGGGAAGCCCTGCATTCTTAACTTACCAAGAGGCAATAGTAGTTGATAATTATGCCCTTCTCCTTGTCAGTGCAATGAGTTTCAAACACCTTAACTTCACTTACCCCCTCCAGATTTATAAGCCATTGCTGTCATTTTCTAAACTCCTCTTGATACTTAAAACCCCACAAGACATTATTAGTGTTTTTCTATAGTCAGTATCATATCCACACATTACCCTTACTGTTGCTTGTCTTTTCTGCATCTCTGATCACCCACCTGGGTTCATTTTTCTTGTGTCTGAAGAATACCCTTTAATGTTTTCCCTCATTGTGGCTCTGCTGATGACAAATTCTCACATGTCCCTGTGTGTCTGCCTGGAGATGTATATTTAACCTTCACTCTTAAAACACATTTGACTGCGTATTGAATTCTACAATGGCAATTCTTTTCTTTCAGCACATTAGATATTTCACTATTGTCTTGTGGCTCCTATTATTCCTATTTAGAAGTCATCTGTAAGCCAAACTGTTGTACCTTTGCATAATCTGTCTTTTTCTCCGGTTGCTTTTAAGATTGTCTTTTCCCTTGATTTCCAGCAGTTTTATTATGGTTTATCTAGGTGTGGATTCAGTTTTATTTACCTCGTTCAGAGTTCATAGGGGCTTCTTGAATCCCTGGCTTGGTGTTTTGCCTTAGTTCAGGCGCTTGGGCTCTGTACCACACAGGCAGTGGGGAGCTACTAAGGCTTCTGAACAAGTGACTGATGCAATGACATTCGTGGACAGTAATTAGGGTGAAAATGATAGTTACAATTTCTCACGTACTAGGAGTTTCCTTGAACATTTCATCTCTTCATCTTCACAACAGCGCTGTGATCTAGAAATCATCCTCTCCATTTTACAGATGAGAAAGTCAAGGCTACCAGTTACTAGTAAAGTAACTAGCCCAATGGCACAGTTGGTTTTGTCTGACTCCAGGTTCGTCTGACTTCAGTGACCCTGGCATAGCAAACAGCCACATGCTACTGTTTACACTGAAATTAATGAAAATTAAATAAAATTATTTATTCAGTTCCTCCGTCACACCAGCCCCATTTCGAGTGCTTGATCCCCAGATGCGGCTGGTGGCTGCCGTATTAGACAACACAGCCTCGCTCAGAGTACCTGTACCATTGCAGAAAGTTCTGTTGGACAGAGCTGCCTTACAGCTGGGTAACTCTCACAGTACCGTTAAGATTGCACTGGAAGAAACTAAACTCGAGGCGAGGAGGCCAGTTGTCACAGTCCAGCTTGCATGTGAGAGGGGTTGGAGGACAGGCGTGAGACGACCGAGTGTGAGAGAGGGAGCAGGGCGGCCGCTGAAGGTGACTCTGAGGCTTGGGGCTGGGAACGGGGGCTGTTCATGCAGAACACAGACAGGGGCAGAGTCCAAGGCTGGACTTGGCTTTTGCAGCACATGAAACAGGCTGCTGACCTAGAAGTCCGAGCATGTTTAGACCTGGGAGAAAACTAAGGCCCAGAGAGTTTAGATGACTTTTCCAAGGTAACGGAGCTGGGTAGAGGCTCTTCCACTGTACCACACTACTCAGAAGAAAGCTCTTAATGGCTTTTCTGGGTCTTTTATTAGATCCCTGTGACCCCCCTCTTCAGATACCTAAAAAAACAGCCTGTGAATTTGTTTCAGCACAAAAAATTTCCATTTATTTACGAGAGTTTGCCTCATTTCCTGTTAGTGCTAGGGCCCAGGGCTCAGCAGGTGCATCCAAGAATTGAGCAGCTGCGAGGCCTACACTGGCCAGCCAAGGGAAGCGTGGAGCACTCCCAAGCTTACCGTGCGTTGACTGTTACCCAAGCAAGGGGGGAAAAGTAGGCAAGCTTCTCCACTTTAAATGCCTTCGTTTGCAGGCTGCAATTCTTAATAGACATTGCTTTAGCAAGCCTCCATAGAGGTTACCACCAGTGAGTGTGCTCAAAGTGGTAATGACAAACAGTTATGATAATAAACCCAATCATAACATTTCCAAGTACCCATCACGAGTTAGTAGAACGAGACTGTACGGCGGACATTCCCGTCCCCCTTTCATAGGTCACAACAGTACTTAACACACTCACAGAGCCCTTAAGCACTATTCCAAACATTGAATCCCCACAAGAACTCTATGCAGTGATACTAGTATAATCATCCCCATTGGACAGATGAGGACACTGAGTCCCGGAGCAGTGAAATAACTTTCCGAGTGTCGTACGGCTTGTTAGGGACCGAGCTGGGATGGGAGTGTGCAGTAGAACATAGTTGAGCCCCGGGTGCAGAGCTCATCCCTTTCCCGTAGGGGACAACTCCCTGTGAGTTTGCCTCCACCCTGTGCATGCCTGTGACCCCTGCTGCTGGTCTGCAGCTGTCCCTACCCCTCAGGGACTCCCACACTGCCATTAGCCCCCCCAGAAGAGTTTCCCCAGAGGGCATGATGATCACATTAGCAGCAAGCCCTCGGTTTCATCATCCTTTCAGGTAGAAGAGAAGCTTCGGGAGGATTCCAGAAGGAAATTGCTTCAGCTGAAAGAAATGAGGAACAGCGAAAACCTCATTAAAGCCAATTTGAAAAGGGCAGTAGGTCAGGTAGGCGTGCTGCAGAGCCCCTTCACGGGCCCGTGCTCTCCACGGAATCCCGCACCCAAGTGGCCGGCAGGGATGAATGAGGAGGAAGATGGCCTGCCTTAGTTCACCCGCTTATTTTCTATATGAAGAAGTGTCTAGAAAGAACTAGAGCTGAGATTCTATCTAGATCTACAGTCTGAGCTTTTAACCACGATGCTCTACTACTTCGCTATTAGTTACTAAGCTAAGCATCGTTTTTCTGTGTTTTGAAGAAAGTTTCGTGAACCTTTGTCCCGCCCCCAAAGGTAGTGGAAATGACTCCTGCGTTAGTCCTGTCCCCCATCAGCTGCAGTTCCCCTTCCCCTCATTTCAGATGAAGATCAACAGTTCTCAGGAAACTCAGCAGTATTTGCTGCAAGAAGAGTTACGGCAGCATCTGGCAGAGAAGGAGAAGCTGACCGAGGAAAGGCTACAGCAAGAGGAGAAGCTGAAAGCCAGAGTCAAGCGGCTAATGGCAGAGAAATCGGTAAGGTGGTCCCCGTCCTTCTCTTTACTACTGGAAACTGATGAAATGGGCTTTCCTATGAGAAACAGAGGGCACGTACTCAGATGGAGGAATCTCAGCAACTCCTTGTTGGGAGCTAAATTAATTAAAGAGGGTGAATGATGTAGGAGGAATTAACATGAAGCTTGAATCCTAAAACTCAGAGATCAACTTGAAGATCAACTTGAAGAGGCAAGGTTATTGAAATGTCTAGAAATGGTACTTTGTTTATATACCGCAGCTGATTTTATTGATACAAATCCCAGTCGTTACTGCGGGTCCTGGTTTGTGTCTAAGTGTGTGCAAGACCAACCAATTGTATTTCAGTCTTTTGCTTTCTCTTCATGCATATCAGGGGAAACACATGGCCAAAACGGCTACTTACTTTTCCAGAAACCAGCCAATTACAGGATAGTTAACAGTGGCACCTCTCAACACAAAGGTGTCCACGGATCATATGCGGATGTTGTTGAAATGCAGATTCTGACTCAGCAGGTCTCGGGTGGGGGGAGCCTGGGATTCTGCATTTCTGAACAGCTCCCAGCTGGTACCGATAGCACAGCTCTGCAGACTACATTTTCAGCCACAAAGTCTTAGAAGAAGGTTTTCCCCAAGTTGGCCGATAAGAACCACCTGGGGCTTCCCTGGTGGCGCAGTGGTTGAGAGTCCGCCTGCCGATGCAGGGGACACCGGTTCATGCCTCGGTCCGGGAGGATCCCACATGCCGCGGAGCGGCTGGGCCTGTGAGCCATGGCCACTGAGCCTGCGTGTCCGGAGCCTGTGCTCCGCAACGGGAGAGGCCACAAGAGTGAGAGGCCCGAGTAACGCAAAAAAAAAAAAAAAAAAAAAGGCCGCTCCAGGGACTTCCCTGGCGGTCCAGTTGTTAAGACTCTGTGCTTCCGCTGCAGGGGGCACGGTTTCGATCCCTGGTCAGGGAACTAATATCCCGCATGCCGCATGGTGCCGGCAAAAAAAAAAAGCCCCTCCAGGAGCAAATTTGATGTGATTGTTCAGAGATGAGACCAGAATGACAACAAGTGGAAACCCAAGCTTAGAAGAATATTAGAAGAAAAAAAGAAATAAAACATGGGGAGGGAACATAGGGGGGATCTCTTATTTATAGTGATGCTAAGTAGGTAGAAAAGTTGGAAATCTTCCTAGATGTGACTCTGTATTCGAAATGCAATTTTTAAATTCCTTCTTTGCTGAAGCCCTGTAATGAGATTTTCCAAGGTACTAAGTAAGTGACAGGGTTTCTTCTAATCCATGATTTGTTCATGTTTCTTCAAATACAAGAGAGGGAGGTTGTGATCACTGATAAAGCTGCTGTCCTCACCATTCTGGCCACAGGAGCAGTCCTTCAGTGATCTAGGAGCCAAGTGCAAAGGGTCCCGACATGAGGAAGTCATTCAGCGTCAGAAAGAGGCTTTATCTGAGCTTCGTGCACGAATTAAAGAACTTGAGAAGGCCAGCTTGTCAAGTAAGTTTCCTCCTGCCTAGTCACCCCCTCTGTGCTGAGAACCGTGGACCCCAGACTTGAGGGTTCACTTTAGGGACTAACCAATTTGCCAGGACCACCATCTTCTATCCCTATCATTTCATAACTAAAAAAAACAGAGTTATAAAAAAAGATGGGCAGGAAAAAAAAATAGATGGGTAGGCATGAGCTCAGAGTCAAGAGCAGGCCTTGATATTAAATAAACAGGATTTCATGAAAAACTCACAACCTTGTCCTTCTTTTTCTTATTTCACTGTGGCCCAGTGGAAACTTTTTCATAGACGGATGCTGTGCAAGGACCAACCTTGGGGAACTTCCCAGGATAAATACCCTGTTTAGAGGGAATAGGGCTTTCAAGAAACCAAGCTTGCTGCTGGGTGGAGCCCTGGGCTAGGACACAGAAGCCTGGGTTCAAGTCCATCCTCACACCTGTGGCCGAATGTTCCCCCTCAGTGCCCCAGCCCTGGGAGGCTGCAGCGTCATATGAGCTGTGTGGCCTTGGACAAGTCATTTCACCTCTCTGGGCCTCGATGCCTCACCTGCCAAGGGAGGATGGTGAGCTAATTAGTACTGGCCTGTGCTAAGTGTCCAGTAAATAGCAGCTGTGACTTTTACATGCAGTAACTTCTTCCTGAGCCTTTGAGTGTAAACTTTTTCTTTTATAGATCACAAGGACCACATGGATGGATCATTTCTAGACTTAAAGACCTTCGGGATAGAAAAAAATGTTCGGAAAATATTGGATGCAAAACCTGACTTGCCAACTTTTTCAAGAGTAGAGATCCGAACGGTAACCAAAGAAACTTTGTCTCTGCATTGACTGACACGTGGGGAGGGTGGGCATGAGGACAGACACTAGTCGTGTGCCCTGGCACTACTGTATACATCATTGGTTCGAGGCCAGGTCCTCCCTGATGGGCTGGCACCTGTATGGACTGGTCGGTGCCTGGCCGTACCAGCGATCCAATGTTTGAATAGAAAGGCGGCTTCCCATCATGTACAGCATGATATAGCATTGCACTGATGCTGGCCAGGTCAATCTCTGGGCCCTCCTTTTCACATCACACGTTATATTCTGCAGAAATATCCAACAAGCTAATGTACAACAGTATGTCATGAGCTTGCCTAACATTTGCTTTTTGCTATAAACTGAAAAACATGAACACATAAAGGGCAGCAGAAGGGAGCCATGATGATTAAGACGACACAAGTTCTAGAATCAGAGACCTGTGTCCTAATCCCAGCTCTGCAAGCTCTGTGACCTTGGGCAGGCTCCTAACCTTTCTGGGACTTCATTTCCCAGCTGTAAAATGATGATGGAAAAATTAAAGGAGATCATTATGTAAAGTGCTTATCCCAGTGCCTAGCTCATAGCGAGCACTTTAATAGATGGCAGTTATTATTATTAAACAGTATTTAAAGAGTATTATCCAAGAAAACCTTCCTTCCTTAGGGAGCATAGTTTGTATTTGCCAGGATTTTCAGAAGTAATTTGATTGTTAGGTTGAAGGTGCCCTGTATCCTAAATGGATGTTTGATAAGGTGTTTGACTGACACATGACAATGGACAGCTCAGGCCAGTGTGGCTTGCTGCGGCAGCTGGTCTAAAGCAGCTTTTGGAAAACATAATAAAGCCATCCTATCCGTACCAGCATTTTCTCCTACAATTTTTCTAGACATTTGCTCACACGTCTAGAGATGTGAGTCTTCAGAAACGTGTTGGTCTTCCTGATAAAATCGAACCTTCCTTCTCTGAGGTTGGGAGCAGAGGGACCGTCTCCAGGTGGGGAGCTCAGCTGGATCTCACATCCTGATGGTCCTGCTTCCAAGATTGACCTTCCCCTTGGCAACAAGCCCTCATCCCACCACTGACACCACAGAGCAGGAAACCTCCCAACTCTCAATCCTCCAAGGTTGGCAGTAATTAAACGAAAGTGCAGGAGGAAGAATAGCTGACATCTGTGAACTGCTTACTGTGTGCCAGGCATTGAGCTCAGCCGGCTCCATGCCTTATCTCATTTAACCATCTTAGCAGCCTTGTGTCAGTTACTATTATTGTCCCCATTTAACAGATAAGAAAAATTAAGGCTTCAGGAGGTCAAGTACCTCACCCAAGGTCACAGAATAATGATTGAAGACACACCAGGGGTGTGTCCCTGGTGGTCTGTCTGCTAGCCTGCAGAGACCGGGTGGGGACTGTGTGCTTGGATCCTGTAGCCCAGGCTCTTCCTTAGTGACCCTCCCCTCAGGAAAAGAGGGGGCGTCTGGAGAGGTACAGAGGATGCAGCTCAGGGTAGCTGAAGACACTGAGCAGTATCTCAGGTTCTTTTTGCAGCAGATCTGCCCGGTTTATTGTCATCTTCAGATACCCTCTTTTATTCTCATCTCCATAGATACATAGACAAATATGTCCACGCTTATCTATCACAGTCACTTTGGGGGCCATTATAGTTTTTTAGTTGTTTTGTTTTTAGTCTCAGAGGTTTTCAGGGTAGTGCCAACAAATGCTAGGGCTAAGAGATGCTCATGGCAAGCATTAAAAGGCAATTTATTTTTTAAGGAGGCTTATTATGGTTATTTGTAGTCGTTCAGATCAGGTCCCCTATTCAGTCTGGTGGCCTTTCCATGCAGTCAGTTGGGCTTCCAGCAGCCAGCTGGCTGGTTGAGGTCTTAGGGAGATGCAGCTGCAAACACTATCTGCATTGTCTCTGGAAAGGGTCTGAAGTGATGCCCACCCACCAGGTTCCCGAGCTAGGAGAAGGTTGGGCCAAATTTTGTGAGGGTATGGTTTCTGCTGCACAGAAATGAGATTCCTTTAATAAAAAGGAGGGAGACTATTTTCCACTTAACCTTCATTCGTTCATTCAACAAACATGCCCACTATGCACCACTCGGTGCCAGGTGCCATGCTGGGCACAAGGAGGGAGATAGTGAGCAAAAGCCGCATGGTCCCCATTTTTCTGGAGCTTGTCTTCTCAACATCAGCGGTACTGATTTTTTGAGCCAGGTAACTCTTTGTTTGGGAGACTGCCCTATGCATCGTGGGGTGTTTAGCAGCATCCTTGTCCTCTACCCACTAGACGCCAGCAGCAATTATAACAACCACAAATGTGGTTGGAGGGTGTAGGGTGGCCAGAGTCACCCCCGGTTGAGAACCACTGGCCTAAAGGGAAGACAGACGAGACGGTGGCCAAAGAACGGCACAAGTGATGCATCATTTCAAAGGCAGTCGTGCTCTGAAGGGGTAGGAACACAGTCATAAAGAAAGCAGTTCACAGAGTCAGACTGGATTTAAAACCAACTCTCTTGGCGTGGACATATATACACACACACGCCACCAAAGGTAAAATAGATAGCTAGTGGGAAGCAGCTGCATCGCACGGGGAGAGCAGGTCGGTGCTGTGTGTCTACCTAGAGGGGTGGGATAGGGAGGGTGGGAGGGAGACGCAAGAGGCAGGGGATATGGGGATATATGGATACGTATAGCTGATTCACTTTTTGATACAGCAGAAACTAACATACCATTGTATAGAAATTATACTCCAATAAAGATGTTAAAAAAATCAACTCTCTCAAATTATTCTTTCTAATTCTTCCATTATTCTTTGGGTTATTCTTCTGGATGTAGAAAATCATAATGGAATGCCAAGTGAGTTTTTTTCTTTTGTTTTATTTCAGCCTCAAAATGGCCTTTCCAGCCCAGGGTCCATCATGGCCACCGAGAAGTTATGGAAAACGGATGTGGCTGAGGCTTTAGATCTTAGTGAAAAGCTGGTAGGTATACCCAGCATCAGTCCCCTCCTGTCCAAACCTGTGTGCCCTGCAGATAGTTTAAAACCAACGCCACATACATGTTTAGTTGTTACAGTAGCTCCATGAGACCCATCTCCTATCCCAGCATGGGCTGGAAATTGCAGAGCCCAATTCCTTGGAAGACTGGATAGTAAGAATGAATGTTTATGTCTGTTGTCATTCCCCCTCCCCCCCTCCCCCCAATTCTCCAAAAGGCATAGTGTAAATGGATGCGGGGGAAAATGAAAGTCGTACTAAAAGCCCCAAATGCACTCATTTGCAAAGCATGTGTTTCTTCTCTGCAACTGCAGAAAATGAATGAAACAGAATTAGACATTTGCCTCCTCAAAGTGGCCACCAGTGGTCTTGGGCCAGGCCTCTTACCTGTGAAACGCTTTCTCGTAGTACTTGGATATGAGCAAAACCCTTGGGACTATGATGAACATCAAAGATATGTCAGGTCACGTGTCCATGAAACACCTCTCCCCAAAAGAGAGGGAGAGAGTCAAGCAGCTTCGACAAAGAGACCTCTACCTGGTGTTTGATAAGATCACCCTACTCAAGACCCAGCTGCAGAGAAAAGAAGAGCTTTTGAGACGATACGAGAAGGACATTGAACAGCTCAAATATGGCCCGTGTTCCCGGCAAAAGGCCCAGGCCTCCATTCTCCAGGCTAAACCTCGGTGCAGCTGCAGACCCGTAGGGACCAGGACAAGAGGACAGAGGCCTGGGTGTGGAGTGGGGAGGCGGGATGGTGACTCAGGGCCTGATGGACCCAAGTCTCTGGGCAAGAAAGCAGCAGTTAAAGTACCCTACTGCTAAGGAATAAGGTGCACCTTTTATAAATGTGTCTGATGTTTCACCATGTGTGTGCTTTTCGTAATTCCATCCTATTTTCAGTGGTATCCGTTCCCCGACCCTCTCTGGAAAATTGGGAGGGGCTGGTAGCATAACCGTTGCCCCCTTCATGCTGCACGTCCACAGCCAATGGGCTATTTATTCTGCCCTCTAGTCCCCACATCTTCAGCCTTCCCCCCACTTGTAAGGAAACCGCGAAGCCAGGCATATATGGAAGTGTTCTGAGGATCTCCCAGGTCGGGAGCATTGGTGGTGAGTGAGAAAGCTGAGGAGAAAAGAGACTTTGTCTCTCCTGTGTGCTCAGGCAGAGCAAAGTGTCGGTTCAGATGTACCAGCCACAGGTGGCAAAGCTGAAGGACGACATCTCCAAAGAGGCCGAAGAAAAGGCGCTGCTGAAGGAGGCCCTGGCGCACATGGATGAGCGGCTGCACCAGGAGAAGAGGGTCACCAGGGCGATCAGGCAGCAGAAGGCGAGAGGTCCCTGCTTGGAGCAGAGCCTCTGAGGCTGCCCCTCAGCTCCCTTTAGAAACAGCCAACTGAGGTCCCAGTGGGATCCAGGCAGCACAGAATGCATTCGCTCATTGCAAAGGAAGGTGGCAGAATAGCTTTAGCATTAGGCAGACTTAGGTTTAGACTCTTGTTCTGCCATTTACTGTGTGACTTCAGGCAGCTTTTTTTTTTTAACATCTTTATTGGAGTATAATTGCTTTACAGTGTTGTGTTCGTTTCTGCTGTATAACAAAGTGAATCAGCTATATGCATACGTATATCCTCACATCCCTCCCTCTTGTGTCTCCCTCCCACCCTCCTATTCCCACCCCTCTAGATGGTCGCAAAGCAGTGAGCTGATCTCCCTGTGCCATGCGGCTGCTTCCCACTAGCTATCTGTTTTACATTTGGTAGTGTATATATGTCCATGCCACTCTCTCACTTCGTCCCAGCTTACCCTTCCCCCTCCCCATGTCCTCAAGTCCATTCTCTATGTCTGTGTCTTTATTCCTGGCCTGCCCCTAGGTTCATCAGAACCTTTTTTTTTTTTTTTTTTTTTTTTTTAGATTCCATATATATGTGTCAGCTTAACCTCTCTGAGACTCATAGTCTAGCTTGCCTCTATTTTTTTAAACTTTCTTTTTTTTAATTTAATTTTTATTTTATATTGGAGTATAGTTGATTTACAGTGTTGTGTTAGTTTCAGGTGTACAGCAAAGTGATTCAGTTATACATATACATATATCTATTCTCTTTCAGATTCTTTTCCCATATAAGTTATTACAGAATATTGAGTAGAGTTCCCTGTGCTCTACAGTAGGTCCTTGTTGATTACATATTTTATATATAATAGTGTGTATATGTTAATCCCAAACTCCTAATTTATCCCTCCCCACCACATTTCCACTTTGGTAACCATAAGTTTGTTTTCAAAGTCTGTGAGTCTGTTTCTGTTTTGTAAATAAGCACATTTGTATCATTTTTTTTAGATTCCACATATAAGTGATATCATATGATACTTGTCTTTGTCTGACTTACTTCCCATAGTATGATAGTCTCTAGGTCCATCCATGTTGCTGCAAATGGCATTACTTCATTCTTTTTTACGGCTGAGTAGTATTCCACTGTATATTTGTACCACATCTTCTTTATCCATTCCTCCATCGACATTTAGGCTGCTTCCATGTCCTGGCTGTTGTGAACAGTGCTTTCTGAGACTCATAGTCTAGCTCGTCTGTAGTTTTTTAACTTTTGATAATTCGTGTATTTTATCTTGTTCTTTCTATCCAGATAACTATTTTTTCTACCAGTTTTATTGAGACATAAGTGACCCACAGCACTGTACTGAGCTTAAGGGTGTCCAGCATCATGACCTGACTTCCCTGCCTCCTGCAATGATGACCACAATCAGTTGAGTGAACAGCCCGAGTGTTTTTAAAGGCGGCGCTTCTGATTTTCATTGCTCTGCCAGGTGCCAGGGATACACCGAGGAATAAGCTCTCTGAGAATAAAGATTTGGGTTTGCTCTTCTGAGTAGCCAGAATAGTACTCCAGTCTTTCTGACTTGGGGCTGTGTATTTGTACACGCATGCTTGCGTGTATGTGTGTACATGTGAGTATGTGCTGTGTGTTGGCATGTGTGTGTATTTGTATGTGTGTGTTTGTTGCCTGCATGAGCTCTAAGGAGGCCAAGGTCATAGAAGGGTGCCCTTCTCCTCAACCAGGAGGTGATGGTCAGATAGTTCCTTGCAGAAGCCTGCCCTCCATCCTGCGAACCTTCCAGGCAATAGGTTTCCAGACAGCAGGCTCTCTGGCTTAGAGCCCCAGAAATGAAAAGTGGCTGTCCTGCTCTGAGGGAGCCTGGATGCGGTGTTTCCAGTGCTCACTGCTGTGAATTAAACATCACAGGCCTTAGTCTGTGTGTGACATGGGGCTGCCTCAGGCAGAGGACAGTTTCCTTTCACACCAAGCAATGCCAGGGAGAGCTGGGCCAGTGACAGAGTTGTGACTTTCCCTTTGATGTGCCCTCTGGAGAGCTCACCCCTCCCCGAAGTGCCCACCCCCACCCCCAGGGCTTGGCAGACTAGGTCCCAAAGCAGAGACACCAGACCACAGAATGGGACAGAGAAGGGCCCCCAAAAAAGCCATTGTCATGTACTGAAAACCTGAGGATTTACATAATGAGGTTTCACATGCATTATTCCTGGGCTGCCTCATTCACACACAACGCAAGGGACATGCCAGCCTGTTTGGCGCTGGACATCCCTCAGCCGAGAAGGGTCTGAAATGGCCAAGTTGAACCTGTGTCAGGGTCCCCAGAAGAGCTACAGCTAGTAGGTTTCAATTTCGTGGAAGTCACAACTGGGGGAAAGACTTACCAAGGGACAGGCACCTGCTCCACACCGCACATGCTTCATCTCTCCCATCAACCTGCAAGGGATGCTGGCAAGTGTCAGCCCCTTAGAGAGAGGGGAAAGCTGAGTTGACAGAGGGTACCGTTCCCTGGCTACTAAGTGGCAGAAACAGGATTCCCTCCCCACCTGCTGCCCTCCCCCGCCCATGTTCACTTTTCCACACCCCCTCCTTCTGTGTCTCCCTTACCAGGGTGGCCCCCTTGGATACATCGCACCATTGCTCCTGGGGGTTTCACTCCAGGACTCAGGTTTGCATTTCAGGCTTGTTGTTAATATGTCATCAGAAATCCCTGTTTGTCGGGAAGAAAACAATAATACATTTGAAAGTTTTGCTGGATCCTAAAGGGCACTTGTATACATCTGTCTTGGCATCCGTTCCTTCCAGGGAGTATATCTTCGTTGTCTTTAAGCAGAAATGAACAGAAAATAGAATTCCTCTTTTCTAAGTTTTACACTTAGTATTTTCACAAGGAGCCTTAGATTTTTAGCCTCCTGTATAAAACTTTGTAACTCTTCACCCGTTCACAGCGGTGGCAAGGTTGAAGCACTGAGATGAAATGACACATCTTAAGCCTCAGAATTGCCCCCCGAAAAAAAAATGGAGTTTGTAGTTTTAATGTCTGACCATCTATCTCTTCACCAAGCAGACCTTTCAAGAATCAAAAGTCCTATTTCCACACTAATATCTCTGGCTGTGAAAATGAGACTTGGTATAAGATGCTGGGCCTTCACAGCGAACTGGGCCTGTGGCTCTGTCCATGTGGCAGAGGGACGGGAACCGCGGCCCAGGCTGTGCTCACTCGAATCCACATCCCACATCCCTCGAGAAGCCGGCAGGGTCTCTCAGAGTTCAGAGGCCAGATTTGGAGTCAAACAAATAGGGGTCAAGCCCCACCGCTGCCCCGAATGACCCTGAGTAAGTGGCTTGACCTCTGTATCCCAGGTTCCTCAACAAAAGCAACCAAAACTGTTAGCAAGGGGCCTACTCCGTGGGGCAGCGGGAGGGTTAAATGGCAAAATGCCTGCAGTGCCTGGCACATCGCAAGCCCCGTTTCTAAGGGGGAAGAATAGGCAGCTCATGGATGGGTGGGGATTCCTCTATTTCTTTCAGGGAGCTTCCTGCCAGCTGACGCCTTCCCCGGTCCTCCCAAAGCCGCCAGCTCTTATGGGACGCGCTCTTCTCTTTGGTGAATATGACTAGGCCACGGCCAAGAAAGGACCCAGATACCTTTTGTGAATGGGCTAAGGCTGGGATTTTCAAGAGGAAATTTTTAAATGCACAGAAGTTGCCACTTGGGAAGCACGCAAGCCCTTTCTCAGGGCTTGAAGTGGAAGAAAGGCTGAAGGGCACCGGCTGCTTCTGGCAGGAGAAGCCGCTCAGCTCTCCTGCCAATCAAATCTCCAGCCAATCAAGTCCTGGCTAGGGGGCGTGACCACCGCTTTGCCCTGTGGTCTCAGCCAGGAAAACCCCCTAACCTTCCCTCTGCTTAATTAGCTCAGATCCCTCTTCTTTAAGATGAGAATAAAAATGGCACCTAGCTCGTAGCCTTCCCAATGGGAGCTTGTATACAAAAGCCTTAGCACATAGGACCACAAAGCATTCACCCTCTCCTACCATCGTCATTATCCTCACTATTCTCTTTAACTCACTATCTTCCAAGATTTCCTTGGGCCCAGGTATTCTCAAGATTCTGGCTTCCTCCGTGCCACTTGTGTGTTTTGTTTGTTTGTTTGTTTGTTTGTTTTTGCGGTACACAGGCCTCTCACTGTTGTGGCCTCTCCCATTGCGGAGCACAGGCTCTGGACGCACAGGCTCAGCGGCCATGGCTCACGGGCCCAGCCTCTCCGTGGCATGTGGCATCTTCCCGGACCGAGGCACGAACCCGTGTCCCCTGCATCGGCAGGCGGACTCTCAACCACTGTGCCACCAGGGAAGCCCGAACTGTATATTTTTAAATGGTTAAGATGGTAAATGTTATGTTATGTATATTTTACCATAATGAAAAATTAAAAATGTTAATTATTGGGGGGAAAAAAGCCGTTGGGGACTTTGTAATGGATGGCTCAGTCTGTTAGCACTGGACCTACCATTCAATCTCAATATCGTTAAAAACAGGATGACCAGACATTATGTGCTCACTGTGTGATGCAGGATGGATCACACAGTACCGCCTATGAAGGCATCTGGACAACAAAAGACTTTGATCTCCTCAGACCTCTAGATCTAACTATTTGTTTACAGGAAACATGGGGAAAAGAGGAACAAGTTAACTGAAACCAAGAAGAAGTGATCAGCCAAATCCAGGATTCTGAATGTTCTCCAGGACAAAAGACCCACTTTCTCCAACAAATCAGTGGCTGGGGGATAAAAAAGGTCAGGGCCGGGAGTTGCTGTTACAGAATTAAAGACATTTCGGAGACATAACAACCAAGTGTAATGTGTGGACCTTGTCTTGATCCTGAGTCTAACCAACCAACAGTAAAAAAGATATTTCTGAGAGAATCAAGGAAATGTGAGCATGGACTGAATATTAGATGATATTCAGGAATGATTATAAGTATTTTTAGCTGTGATCATGTCAAGGCGGGGATAATGTAAAGAAAAAAAAAAGTCCTTTCAGTTAGGATGTCTTTATGGGTGAAATGACACAACTTGCTTTAAATTAACCTAGAAAAAAACTCAAAAAGGAAGAAAAAAGAATGAGAGAACACTGGGAAAATGTTGAAGCTGGATGATGAATACATGGAGTTAATCACACTCTTCTCTAGTTTTATGTGTGTTTCCAAAATCCCATAATAAAAAACAATTTTTATGTAGGCAATCTCAAAGGAACATACAGACACACAGACAAACAGAGTGAGCTACAACCAAAGCATAAGCAAATGAGGAAGCCATTTGCCTTTAGTAAGTGCAGGAAACGGGAGATTAAGCCTTAGGCCTTGAAAAATGAGCTAACCAAGTCTAAGATGCCTGTATTAAGCTGGCACCCTCAAAGATGCTCCACACCCTGGCAAGAGGAGGGCTTAAAAAAATTTTTTTTCTGGACTTTCAGAAAGGGGAGCCTATGAAAACCTGTAGTTTTCAATGTGGCTCTGGAGGGGAAAACTAATAATGGCCACAATACTGATGATGATGATGATCACCCTGAAGGTTTGTAACCATGTGGGTCTGGGGCTCAAGTTTACACTCCATGTATTCAGTGGGAAAACTCCAAGTTGAGGAAATAAATGTCAGTGTTCAGAGGTTATTAGCATCCCCGGCATCCAGCTGAAACAAACAAAAAAGACTTCCGAGAGAAAAGGAGCCAGGAATCAGACCCCTCAGGATTCCCACAGATTAAGTTCAATCAAGAATGAGATCACAGTCAAATTACTAAACATCCAAGCAATAAGTCAGTATGAGCCAGAGTAAGCAGACACAACAAACAAGACATTGAGACACCACCCCTCTGCCACTCCCACCCAAAGACTTCAGGTGTTGGAATTATCAGATAACAGATTCTAAAATCACTGTGTATTCAATATTTTTTTAAAGAAGGCTTTTAAAATGAGCAAGGAATGAGACTATCAAAAATGGCCAGGCATTTGTCCTCAGGAGTTTGTGGGAGCCCAGGAGAGCTATTTGACCCCTCTACATTTGGCTCTTCCATTCTGGTGGGAAAAACAGATTTCTTTACAGAATCAAATTATGCTGGCAATAAAAATTCAAGTGCTTCCAGGAGCCAGAGAGGAAATATGAGCAGTGCATTGGGCAGGCAGAACATAGGCTGTATCTAAAGAGGGAGCCTCTACTCAGCCCCAGCAGATTGTTGATCTATAGACAAGAAGAGAGTCCAGGTATTGCCAGATATTCCCATTTTCCCAAAAAAAGGCATAAATCCAGATGTCAATGATCTGTACATGTTGGCTACTGTGGTAGACATCTGGTTTTTGTCACCTAATAACAATTCACCTCTCTTCTAAAATATTATGGCGTTATGATCCCCCATTGGGGACAACACCTTTCTCCTAGTCTCAGTCCAGTTTCTCATAGACGCTGTTGATTCCACCTCTGGCTGCAGGGATGGGCATGTGGGTCAAGCTCAGCCAATCAGAGCAGTCTCCTGGGCCACAATAATTGGCTCAGCAATGGGCTTGTGACCCACCCAGAGAAAATGAGAAGCAGTGAGGCCATTGGGGGAAGCTTAGGAAAAAGACTCCTATCCTTCTCTATGGAATTCAAAGCTGAGAAGATGTAAGGGCTGGAGCTTCGGCCGCCTTTTTGTGACCATTATAGAGAGATTCTGTCTAAGGTTGGATCCACATGGTTCAAAGAATCCCTGAGAGCTGGAGAGAGGCCAAGGCCTCATGAAATCATCTGAGCCTGAACCCAGAGTTTCCCTCTAGACTTTTCATTTTTGGTAACCAGTGAATCTGCATTCATGCTAAAGACAATTTGAATAGGTTTCTCTGTCACTCCACAGACAGAGGCCTCTCCCTTCAGCAACTAATTAAAAGTCTTAACACACTGGGAAAGCCAGACAAACATATCTGAGGGCTGACCATGGAACTTCAGTCTGCAGTCTCAGCACCTGGCCACACCTCTGCTTCTGTACTCCTGTCCCTAGCTTCTCTGATGACTCATCTTCTAGCCTCCATTCCCACTGCTCCTTCCTTGGACCATCCTCTTCTCTCCCTGCTCTGCCTCCGGAAATCCTACACTTCCTTCAGAACTCAAGTCAACTGGGTCCTTTTTTCTTAGCGCTTTCCTGACAACCCCACCCTAAGCCCTACCCGAGGCAGAAGAAGATACCTCTCCCTCCATCCCCAGGCCCCTCTGACCCCCCCGATGAACACTGAGCCCTTCTGCTGAGCATCCTAATTACCCAGCCACGTTCCTGTCTCGCCTGTTTCTTGACCGTGATCCAAATTCAGACCCAGATTAGAAGGGATGATATTTGAGGCTTAAGTTTCAAAAAACAATCAGTTCTTAGGAGAAGTCAGAAAACATGGTGAAAGATGAGGATTTGGGTAAGCGATTCGAAAGAAAAGAACAGTTGTTCCGGGGAAAAGAGAGGGTCTATGTGGAGTGCAGTGAGGAAGGAGGAAACACTGGACATATTTAGAGCAAACGAAATGATTCAGAGGAAACCTGAGAAGAAATGTCTAGAGAGGCATGAGGTTGATCTGACTGGAAAGGAATATAAAAAATGTGTGACGGGAATGACCCAAAACAACAACGACAAAATGCCCAAAACAGGTGCACTGTTCACATGAGAAAAGAATGCAGACAGCAGCAAGACGCTGAGCAACCTCCAGAAAACAAGAGAGAAGGTGACAAAGGATGAGGTCATCTCAAACCAGATAAACTGGGAGGCTTTCTATGGATTGAAAGGGGTTTTTCAAAAGCTAGGGCTCATGTTGGCTTGCCCCTGATGGAGACTCAGGGCACCGAGGCCTTCTGGAATTTTCTGCTCAATAGACAGACACAGGGAGTGTCCCAGGAGGCCAGGCAGTGGCTAGATGTACCAAAAGAGCTACCATGGGTCAAAGGTCAAAACAAGCAAGGTCTCAGTTTATGAGCCACCCCAGGCAAGCACTGTCTCGCTTTTTACTTCTAAGGACCATGGGACCTTGTCCACAGTTCCCATGCCTCCTACCCTGGGACCAGGTCTTTCTTCATGTGATAAAATACCTAAGCCGGACAGTAGCCAAACACAGCGGCCTTTAACCTTTGTTGGGGACATACCTGGTTGAGGCTCTGAGCCCTCTTCCCAGAAAAATGCACACAGCCTCAGACACAACAAAGTTTCCTTCCCGTTTAAGCAGCTTACACCCGCCCTGGAGCCATTCTCTTGAACAATATTTCCTAAACTCATTCACTTAATCAAAAAAACATTTATTGAGTGCCAGCTCCCTGGTACCTGCCAGGAACTTCTGCCAGGTACTGCTCTGGGCACCAAGGATACAGGGATCCTCGCCTCACGGAGTGGACCTTCCAGTTTGTATCTGAGCCCTCAAATGATCAGAATGTCTGGCGAAGTGGCCCGGGAATTCAGTGATTCTGACATGGGGCCAGAATTAGGACCTGTCGTCCCAAAGAGCCCCAGCTCAAACACCCCTTCTGTAAGGAGAGAGGGGAGGAGTGTATTGAAAGCATGTGCTCTAACTGGGAAGCTCATAGCCTGCTGAGGGAGTGTAGAGGGTACCTGCACTTTGGAAAAATGTTTGGCAGAATCTCGTAAAGCCGGACGTATGTGTGACCCAGAAATTCTACTCCTAGATATATACCCAAGAGATATGTGCACATGTGCAGACCAAAAGGCATACACAACGGCCCCCAATTATCCCTGGTGTTCACACCTCTGTGTCCCCTCCCCTTGAGAGTAGGCAGGACTGTACCTTATTTCTAATCAGTAGATGCTGCAAAGGTGATGGGCATGTCATTTCTGTGATTATGTTACAGAAGATTGTAACTTCCATCTTGCCTGGAGACTCTCTCTATGGACTCTCACTGGCTTTGATGAAGCAAGCCACCTTATGGAGAGGCCCACATGGCAAGAAACAGTGCAGGACCTCTGGCTAACAGCCAGCAAGGCGGTGAGGCCCTCAGTCTAACTAACAACCCTCAGGGAACTGTATCCTGCCAACCACCACATGAAATGGAAAGAGGATCCTTCCCCAGCTGAGCCTCAGATGAGACCCCAGCCCTGGCCACCTCCCTCATTGCAGCCTGGGAGAGACCCTGAGCAGAGAACCCAGCTAAGCAGTGCCCGGATGCCTGACCCACAGAAACTGTGACATAAGTGTGTGTTTTTTGGATCTGTTAAGTTTGCCATAATTTGTTCTGCAGGAATAGATAACAGAGTGTAATGCAATGCAGCAGTGAGAATGAATGAACCACAGCTACATCAGACAACGTGGTCGAACCTCACATAGTTGAGTGAAAGAAACCAGGCAGCAAATGGCATCTGTAAGATTCCATTTCCATGAAGTTCAAAACCAAGCAGAATTAATCTATGATTGGAAGTCAGACAAGCGGGAGGGGGTAACCAGAATGAGCACAGGGAGTCTTCTCGGAGGGGCGTGGGTGGGTGGTGATGTTCTGCTTCTTGTTCTGGGTTCTGGTTAGGGTGGGTGCATACACTTTGTGATAATTCTTCAAGTGTACACTTATCAGTTGTGCTCTTTTGGAGATGTAGATTATGTTTTGAAATCAAAACTTTACAAAAAAGAAAATATGCTGGAGTCCAACAGCTAGGGTTCGAATCTTGGACCTATCACTTACAAGATTTGTAACTGGGAAAGTTACTTGACTTTTCTGAGCCCGCTTCTGTGAAATGGGTTGGGCCAAGAATTAAATAAAACAGTGCATGGCATAGCGGCTGGTACCTAACTAGCCTCAGTAAATATTAGCTAGTTTGGTTCACCTCATTCATAGTGGTTCATTGTTAATCCCCCCCAAAAAAGTAGTGGAGGTTGATTTGCCTGGATGCCTGGAAGTCGAATATATGGAGTTGTCTTGCACGTGCCACGCCACAGAGACCAGCTGGATTCTCAGAATCCCTCCAGCAGCGATCAGGGGAGCTCAGCCTGCCTCTAACACCCACACCCAGAAAGGTCCCTGGGCAACAAGCAAGATGATATGCGAGTGTTCAGAGGTCAACTTTGCTCTGGGTTGGGACTGAGACGATGCAAATCAAAGCTCTCCCCAGGATGGCTGTGATCGGGTAGAGATGGTGCTGTCCTCCCACATCATGAAGAAAACAACGAAAACAAGCAAACAGACAGACAGCAACGCGGACATTCACAGAAGGAGTCTGTGGTATCGGGCACAGTTTACTACTTCACACATATTAACCCATGTGGTCTTTACAGTCAATGCTGTTATTACCTCCATTTTACAGGTGAGAGAAGTGAGGTACAGACAGAATAAAACAAACAAACGAACGAAACCAGGCCGATCAGAGGTGGGATCAGCACCCTTCCTCTGCAGTTTTCAAACGGAACATACAGACTGACCTCCCTGGCAAAGCATTTTTTCTGTTTTTTTTTTTTTTTTTTTTTAGAGACAGTGGTTTTTTGTTTTTGTTTTAATTTTTTTAAATTAATTAATTTATTTATTTTGGGCTGTGTTTGGTCTTCGTTTCTGTGCGTGGGCTTTCTCCAGGTGTGGCAAGCGGGGGTCACTCTTCATCGCGGTGCACAGGCCTCTCACTATCGTGGCCTCTCTTGTTGCAGAGCACAAGGTCCAGATGCGCAGGCTCAGTAGCTGTGGCTCACGGGCCTAGTTGCTCTGCGGCATGTGGGATCCTCCCAGACAAGGGCTCGAACCCACGTCCCCTGCATTGGCAGGCAGATTCTCAACCACTGTGCCACCAGGGAAGCCCCCTGGCAGAGCTCTGATTTGCAAGAGATGAACGTCCCAACCAGCCTTGTCTCTATCTGAGAAAACACCTGGGTGACTTCTCATTTTCTGACAGGGGAAGGGGGTGAGCACGGCCGCAGAAGGCCTCAGTGACCAGCTGTGATTTTGTGGTTTGAATTTATTTTTGTGAACCTGTGTGTGTGTGTGTGTGTGTGTGTGTGTGTGTGTGTATAAAAACCTGCATTTCCTTAGACCATAGCGTAAGGTTATGAATGGACTGTGGAACCTCCAGTGGCCCTTTGCTCTCCCATCTGTTACCTACTCAACAGCTTAGCTACTTCCTGATCCTCGAGCGCTCTCTCTCTCTCTTTTACTCTCCCTTTCTCCTTTTCCCGCTCTTTCCCTGGCTCTCTCTTACCCCTTAAAGGCTGGGCAAGCTCCCTACCTCTTCCAGGCAGGAGGCCAGCATTCATTTCTTGTTGGAATGCAGGGGACAACAAGCAGATCTGGGGAGGGGGCACAGTGGATGGGCTCTCCCAGTCAAGGACAGCCCAGGGAAGGTAACTGCGGCCCAATGAGATTTTATGGGGCAGAGGTCCTGCAGGAAAGAAGCCTAGTGGGTGGCAGGAGAGGTCCCTGGCAAGCCCCAGCTACCCCCTCCTGGCCTCAGCTCCCTCCCTCTCTTGCTGCAGGCACTGCCCAAACTTCAGGACAGCCAGAAGCCCAGATTGTTCAGGGCTGAGGGAAAGCAGGTGGTGAGCATGGGTGTCTCGTGGCTGTGACACCTGTCACCTGTGGTCCCTGTGGAAAATACCGTCCCATCACAGTCATCTAGATTGAAATCCTTTTCTGGCTGTGTCACCTTGGTCACATACCTCCATGTCTCTTGAGCCCTATTTTCCTGTTCAAGTGGGAGTGATGTGATAGAAATAATACCCATCACGACATTTTTGAGCGTTTCTCTGCAGAGCTCCCTGTTCCAGGTGTTTCACACACACCTACTGCCCCAGGTTATGGTGAGGATTAAATGAGATGATCCACAGGAAAGACTGTGACAGTGCCCTGAGGGTGGAAAGCCCAGAGTTAACATTACTCGCTCCAGTATTATGAGGACAGCTGGGAATGACAAAGCTGGGACTTGGACCCAGGCCTTTCAGACACCAGCATCCTGATGTTGATGGAGATACAGTACAGCCTTGGTAGCCACCCAGAGCTCAATAAGATTGATTGATTACAGGCATCACCAAGGAGCCCATATAAGCTAGAAATCTCTTTTTTTTTTTTTGGCCATGCCTTGTGGCTTGCGGGATCTTAATTTCCCCACCAGAGATTGAACCCGGGCCACGGCAGTGAAAGCACCAAGTCCTAACCAGTGGACCGCCCTGGAATTCCCCAGGTGCAGTATTTTGAACACCCCATCATCGCAAAGTACAACTCTCACTCAGCCCAGGACATGCTATGATAAAGCCATGAGTTATTGGGGTATTTTAGTTTCTGTTTTTGAAATTTAAGTGGATGACATGGAACTGGGTTTTAAGACTTTCACACCCCCTTTGAGATGACTGTGGCATCCTGTGGGGAGCAGCAGGATCCAATCAAGATTTGGCAATTTCTGCTCCAGTGAGCCTGAATGTCAGCTTTGTTCTCCGTTTAGTATTTCCTCATCGAGAGATGGACTAATGGCAACAGATGCTCTCCCAAGCCTATCAGGGGGCCATGGGCGGCTCTGGCTCTAGGCTGGCCTGGATGGGCTCCGTAGGGTCTGGCTGGCAATGAGCAGGGTTGCGTTCTGTGCTCATGCTGATGACATTGAAGACAAACATGGAGATGGGCGTGGGGCTGGGGAGGGCCAAGGCTACAGAAGCCTAGGTCCTGGGGTAAGGACAGTTCAGCTCAGCAGCTCAAGAGTAGGAGGCAAGGCTGTGGGCGGGTGGCAAGGGCTGCCCCTGTTCATTCACTCATTCATTCATTCAGGCACTGTTCTATGTACTGGTGATACAGCAGTGAACAAAAGAAAAAAAAATCCCTGCCCTCATGGAGCTTAAGTTGGGGGGCAGGGGGGAGTTGGGAGTGGGGAGACTGACAACAAATAAGAGAAGGAAACTAAATAAATAGCATGTTAGAGGAGTGGTAAGATGAAGGGAAGAGCAATAGAGTGAGGTGTTTGTTTTGTTCTTCATGTTTTTGGGGGGGTGTTTTTTGTTTTGTTTTGTTTTGTTGGGTGGCATCATGGGGCTTGCAGGATCGACCAGGGATCGAACCGGGCAGTGAAAGCACCGAGTCCTAAACACTGGACCACCAGGGAATTCCAAGACCCTTTTAAATAGGGTGATATTTGAGTAAAAATCTGAAGGAGCTGAAGGAGATCCCTGGGGGAAGTGCCTGGTAGGGAGAAGAAACAGTAACTGCAAAGGCCCTGAGGCAGAAATGTGCCTGGAGAGTTGAGCCTGACCCTCTCTGTTCCTCTGAAGTTACCACTCAGGGCCCCGGCCTCTGTGGTCACTCCTCATACATTCCTAAGGTCTTTCTGGTCGAATGGAACTAACCCAGGCAGAACCTTCCAGGCTGACTGAGGGCCAGGAAGAGATTTCTAGGGACAAGTGCTGGGAGGGCTCTGCGATTCAACTGCAGGGTTGAAAAAGTCCTGAGGTTTTGCCAAGCTTTTAACAAATGCACAAGGAATTTGCAAGAATGCAACAAATTCATTCCTGGACCATGCTCCAGAGCTGCCTAATCAGAATCTCTGAGGTCTGTGCCAGGGAATGTGCATTTCTAAGAGCCTCTAGGCATGTGGGAGCAACTTTACCATATATTCCATCCCATATCGATTTCCATGATTTTTCTCTCTTATATCTTCTTCTAATTGACTAGAGTGGAGTCTGCCATCTTTCATCTTTCTCAGATGAATATTTTGAGTTTGTCTTGGGGCACCTTGTCAGTCATTTCCTGCCAGGGAAATGAGGCATTCTGTAGGTAGTCAGCAGGGCTGTTCTGCTCCCAGACAGAAGGGGCTGATCTGAAAAAGGTGACATGGGGTGAGGGGAGATAGTTGGCATTTGCATGTCTTCTCCACACGCTCCATCCCCCCAGCCCCGTGCCCATGGGGAGTGCGGGGGCGTTTCTTAAGGATCTCATCCAGGTCAACACTGGGGCCACCGTCTGACCTTATAGGGACTCAGGTGATGTTTGTAGAAGTAAAGAACACATGAATGAATAAACGCGAGTTTTGACAGGGAAGGACAGGAACAGGAAGGCTGTGGGCTTGTAAATACCCTTTCCCTAGCACGTGGGAGAATCTTCCATTCTTTCAGAAGTGTTCCTTCCACCCCACCCATCTCCCATCTCCACCCCCACCCCCAGAAGTGATGGTCCCCCCAGCTTACTCTGTTTTCTCCTCCACAACAGAGAGAACTAGAGATTCGGGTGGGACGGGGGGTACTAACCTCCAAGCTTCTCGTGGCTCAGCTCCATTACCCTCCCACGCCTGACCACCCCCTCCTCAACGCACCGAACCTAGAGCTAAGGTCAGTAGGAAGGATTCTTGAGTCTGCTCCTTCCCCGCTGTAAGACTTGGAGCTACTTCTGTGAACACGGAGCCTGTTTCTCCATCCTTGAAACGGGGCTGGGGACCTCTAGCGGGCAGGTCGGGGAGGGCTCGCAGCGCTGCAGCGGGCTGTAATTGGCCGGGTGCTCCCAGCGCACCTCCCCCTCATCCTCGGGAGTCGCGCACGCCACGCCCCTCCTCAGCTAGGCCGTCAGAATGGCGTTGCCGTGGCGACGTTTGCACAAAGGCCGGGCGGGCGCGCGGGCTGCGGGCCTTCGCCTGGAGAGTCCGCGGGAGGGCGGCAGAGCGGAGGTCAGGGCTCTCGGCGGAGGACGAGGCGTGGGCTTCTTCCTCTGGCCAGGTGAGAGCGGCGCGCGAGGAGGCGGTGGGCGGAAACCTGGGCCGGAGGAGGCCAGCCCTGCGAGGTCAAGGGCGTTGTGGTAGGCAGGGGACCCGGCGCCAGCCGAGTCCGAACTCTCTGATCCAGGCTCTGGTCGCCAGGAGCACCCCAGAAAAGGTGCCCCAACACCAGCCATTCCTTCCTAAGTGCAGCCCCTACCTCGCCCCCCAAGGGAGGCGGCACGGGAGCTTTAAGCCTCTCCTGGGCACCAGCTCTTGGATGTCCTGTGGGTATAGCTGGGATTAAGAGAGGAACCCCTGTTTCCCCTGATTTATGGACAACACCCACCCAATGGTCAGACACACACACACACACACACCCGCCCCTTACCTGAACTCCCCTTCTTTAAGGAACTTTGAGGCCACTGTAAACCTCAAAAGAAAGTTTGCTCCTATAGCCCAATTCTGAGCCATCCAAAGTGGTCGGGGGAACGCAGATGACTGAAGCCCTTTTGCTCTTTCCTGTGGCTGGTGCTCCATGGCGCTGAGTAAGAAGGAATTCACAGAGCTCCACACATTCAAATTACTTTGACAGTGTTTTCACGCAAGGAAGTGATGCACAGGGCAAAATGAAGGTGGAGAAATATTGTCCAATCCAAAAGCTAAAGAGATAGAATTTAGGTTTTCCAAGGAGTCATCTAAGCTAGATACTGACAGGAAAAATGAAAGGTAGTTACTATCAAAGCTTCCTAGCCAGCTGGCTGTACTGACTTGCTTTGAGGTGTCCTTTGTATTTTCATTCACTCAGCAAGTGTTTCCCAAGCACCTACTATGTGTCAGGTTCTGCCCCCCCGCCGCCCCCTGCCCTGGAGAAGGGGTAATGCACAGAACTGGCAGGAACTGCAAAGGGTCTGACATTTGACCCTGTTTGAAAGTTAGTAAGTTAGCCTGCCCAGCTTATAGTTCCTGGCAGAAGACAAGAGACTCCTGGGCCAGAAACAAAGAACTTGATTACTCACAGCACAGCTGACATAACAGGCAGCCAGAGCTGCATATGCACATTGGTTCCTGTTGCCCTGAAAGTCCCTCGGGGTGGTGCAGAGCAGCCAGTGTGGATGCTATGCGCACAGTGGGTCTGTGTCCCAGGTAAGTAACTCCAAACTCAGGAAACTGCAATCTTTGAAAGGGGCTGCTAGCAAACCTGCCCAACTTTTGCCCCAGAAGGAGCCGTTATCTTTATTAGAAACATTACCTCTATCCTCCCAGGCTGTTTGCCATACAAGCATCCTCGGAAAGTGAGTGCAGGACAAAATCTTTCAATGTCTTTGCTCTGAAGATGTGTACAAACACAAAATACCCATGAAGAATCGCTTCTGAACAAAATGAACACAGTCCTGGTTTTCCAGGAACATATATCTTAGTGAAAGAGAAACCAACAGCAAGCATAACTAAAGAAAGGCACAAGAACATGTCAGAGAATGATAAGTACAAGGAAGGAAACACAGCAGGGGAAAACTAGCAGGGGAATAACATGACTGAGGGTGCCTTTAGCCAGAGTGGTCAGTCAGGTGGTTGCCCCGAGGGGGGACGTCTGAGCAGAGAGAAGACCCCAGCCTTGGGGACGTCTGGGGTGAGAGCTAAAAACAAATATGCACATGATCCAAGTTTAAGTTTTAGATTAGTGGCGTTTCCTGTGGTTTTCCTGCAGAAGAGACATTTCTTGGAAGTTTCCATTTTAGCTTAATTAGACTTGAATGTGTTGCGTGCTAACATGGTCCTCTGCAATTGAAGATTAATAACTGAAGGCAGCAGAGCATGGTTCTTTGGGAAGAGGAAATGTCTTTTCCCCTGTATACTTGACAGCGAACTTAATCAAATGTATTTCTCATTATCTGAAAGCATCAATATTTGTGGGACATCCACAGGCCTCAAAGTTTACAAATATAAACTATCCTGCTTATTTTTATTTCTCTTACCCCCAGCTAGGGTCTCGTCTTCCTTTCAGAGGATAGAATGCTGGTTTCAAGGACTTTCTTTTACTACATGTCCCAAGTGTCAGCAGACAGTGCAATTCCCCCACCCCTACTCTGCCCCACCAGCAGCAATGGAGGTTTGTACACTGGTTACATGCAAAGGCCCAGAGTTGTCACACACTTACTATTGTGTGACCTTAACTTCTCTGAGTCTCAGTTTCCTCATTTGTAAAGCGGGACAATACTGACACCTGCCTCGCAGGGTGGTTCTGAGGATGAAAAGAGGCCATGTGTGTTAAAGGATAGCCCAGTGCCTGGCACTTAGTAGGGATTCAGTGATGGAATGATGATGGAGATGTTGATGGAAAGCAGAGCCAGACCGGAGACCCTCTACGGTCAGACCTAGATGATTTTTGTTTTTATCCACAGTCTAACAACTTCACACTTCAGTGACCTTTCAGTTGAAAAGAGACTTTGGGGACTTTCCTGGTGGCTCAGCGGTTAAGAATCCGCCTGCCAATGCAGGGGACATGGGTTCGAGCCCTGGTCCAGGAAGATCCCACATGCCTCGGAGCAACTAAGCCAGTGCACCACAACTACTGAGCCTGCACTCTAGAGCCCGCGAGCCACAACTACGGCCCGTGTGCCGCAACTACTGAGCCCACGTGCTCCAACTACTGAAGCCTGCACATCTAGAACCCATGCTCCACAACAGGAGAAGCCACCGCAATGAGAAGCCTGCGCACTGTGAGGAAGAGTAGCCTCCGCTCGCTGCAACTAGAGAAAGCCCACATGCGGTAACGAAGACACAACACAGCCAAAAAAAAAAAAAGGAAGAAAAAGAAAAGAGACTATCTTTGACATGGCACTGAGATGGATCAGAATTCAAATATCATGTGAATTATCATCAACATCTTGGAACCAGCTGAAGTCACTGAAATTTTTATGTTTTAAAACACATGTATATATGGGCTTCCCTGGTGGCACAGTGGTTGAGAGTCCGCCTGCCGAGGCAGGGGACACAGGTTTGTGCCCCGGTCTGGGAGGATCCCACATGCCGCGGAGCGGCTGGGCCCATGAGCCATGGCCTCTGAGCCTGTGCATCCGGAGCATGTGCTCCGCAACGGGAGAGGCCACAACAGTGAGAGGCCCGCGTACCGCAAAAAATAATAATAATAATAATAAATAAATAAAAATTAAAAAAATAAAAAACATGTATAGGGCTTCCCTGGTGGCGCAGTGGTTGAGAATCTGCCTTCTAATACAGGGGACATGGGTTCGAGCCCTGGTCTAGGAAGATCCCATGTGCCGCTGAGCAACTAGGCCCGTGAGCCACAACTACTGAGCCTGCGCATCTGGAGCCTGTGCTCCACAACATGAGAGGCCGTGATAGTGAGAGGCCCGTGCACCGTGATGAAGAGTGGCCCCCGCTTGCCACAACTAGAGAAAGCCCTCGCGCAGAAACGAAGACCCAACACAGCCAAAAATAAATAAATAAAATTTAAAAACGTGTATAGGATTTACTTTGAAATGCATTAAAATATAAAATGTATAGATGGGTAGATATGTGATAAAGCAAATAGAACAATATGTTGATTGTAGAATCTGGGTGGTGGTTCTATAGAAGTTCCCGATCCACTTCTTTCAACTTTTCTGTGTGTTTGACATTTTCCTAATAAAATGCCAGCAAAAGATACGTACAGAGTCTTGACCGTACAGCCAAGCTATAATCTTGATATTTTGTCTTTGGAAATCATTTTTTTTTCAACCTAAATATATGAAGGAATGCGGTGACTTAAAAAGAAAGTATCTTCTAATGCCCATTTCCTTGATGACTGACTCTTCCACACTTTAAGAAGCTCTGTAGAAGTTGGAGTTTCTTGAGTCAAAGTTCAGAAGCCCAAGATTAATAACAGTCACAATCACAGTAGGACAAATGGGTGTTTAGTGTAGCAATCACCATTCTAGATGCTTCACATTTAATCCTCACAAAACTCTTTGGGATACAGAGTATTATTAGCCCCATTTTACAGATGAGGAAACAGATGCATAGAGAGAGAATAAGTAACTCACTCAGAGTCACAGAGCTAGTAAGTGGTGGGTTAGTAACACTGAGTATTTGATTCTGTCAGATAACTAACCCCAAACTAAGCTTAATGGGAGGTGGAGAGCGGTTATCAGTGGAATTCAGATTTGTTTGGGGTTTTTTTTTTTGCTATTGCTTGTTTGTGCTCTGAGTTACATAAAGGATGTCCTCTTGTGATCAGAAGCAAGCTCATCTATGCCGGCTATCACTGTTAAAAGGACAGTCTTAAAAATGTGCGGAATTATCATTGTGATCATTGTTAAATCCAGCTATCCACTCCTACCTCTGCTGACTTCTCCTGTGGACATTATGGTGTATTCCATTCATTCTAAATATGACATTGAATAATTAGAGGACTGTATTTTTCTAACAAAATTGTTTTCTGAAAACCTTTTATAGGGAAAGCAGAGAATATGAAAGCCTATCTAAAGAGTGCAGAAGGCTATTTTGTCCTGAATAAAAGCACTACGATTGGAAGGCATGAAAATTCAGACCTTGTTTTACAGGTAAGACCTCTTCCTAGCCAGTCCCCGACCCTCCCTACCCCTCACACCACCAAAAGTCCTTACTGTTCTGTGGACTCCAGTCTCTTGTAAAGCACAGCCTCTGGCTAACAGTCCCAGCCTTCCTCGGTGTGCCACCAATAACCATTCCCCGCATGTGCTGGGTCTCCCTGGCACATGTGGTAAGAATGAGCACAGTGCAAAGTGCGATGGGCCCTGTGTCCTTTGCTGACTGTGTCTGCAGTGTCCCACCCTGATGGCGTGGTTTGGAAGGTGGGCTTAGAGCTGATGCTTGACCTTCACCTGCTCCGCATCTGGCAGCCACGGCCACCTGAAGGGCCCAGCTTGAGCAATGGCCTCTCGCCCTTTCCAGAGCTTCTGGAGACTCTGGGCCCCTCAGAGCCGTCCCCCGCCCCTGTACCTCCAAGTAGTAAATCAGGGTAAGCCCTGGGCGTGGCCTCAGCACTCTCTCACTTCATTTCATTCCATTCTCTGAATTAGCTGTGGCTTGGTCCACAGTCCCAGCTCATTGACAGCCAAGGAAGTTGGAAGAAATTGTAAGTCAGGAATTATAAAAACAGTGGCTTTGAGCCTTTTACAATTTTGAAAGGGATTAAAATATTGAAGCAGAAAGAGAAATGCAATGGAATCTCTTTAGGACTGTGAAAGACAGACCTCTCTCAGACTTCCCTCAACAGATTTTTTTAAACTTTATTTTGAAATAATTATAGATGCACAAATAGTAGAGAGAATGGCATGAAGCATGTGTGGAGTCCTGTGCCATTTTACCACGTGTGGATTTGGGTGTGCCCATCAGGATATAGGAGTATTCCATCATCAGAGATGTCCCTTGTGATGCTCCTTTTATAGTCACAATTCCTCCTCCCACCATCGTCCCCACGCTCCGAAAACCACTAATCTCTTCTCCGTCTCTATCATTTTCATCATGTATGTATGACCTTTGTGATTGATTTTTTTTTTTTTTTTAGTCAGTGTAGTGCCCTTGACATCCATTTAGGTTATTAGCTTGTTCTTTTATTGCTGAGTTATAGTCCACGGTATGGACGTATCACCTATGTTTAACCATTCACTTTTTGAAGGACATTTTGTTTCCATTTGGGGCTATTACAAATAAATGTACTATAAACATTTGTGTACAGGTTTTTGTGTGAACATAAGTTTTTATTTCTCTGTGATAAATGCTCAGGAGTATGATTGCATGGATTAACATATGTGTTTATATATATTCGGTTTGTAAAGAAACTGTCAGGCTTATCCAGCGTTGCTGTACCATTTTTCATTTCCACCAGCAATGTATGAGACACATCCTCACCAGCAATTAGCATAAACACTGTTTTTCATTTTAGCTGTTTTAGTAAGTGTGTAGTGGTATCTCATCATAGTCTTAACTTGCATTTTCCAAATCGATAGTGATGTTAAATGTCTTTTCATGTACGTGTTTGCCTTCTGCATATCCTCTTCAGTGAAATATCTCTTCATATCTTTTAAGTGTCTCTAATCGAATTGTTTAGTTTTTTACCACTGAGTTTTGAGAATTCTTTATGTATTTTACATATGAGTCCCTTGTCAGATAGATGGTTTGCAAATATTTTCTCCCATCCATAGCTTGTCTTCTCATTCTCTTAGCAGAGTATTTCACAGAGCAAAAGCTTTAACTCTTGATGAAGTCCAAGTAGTTATTTTTTCTTTTATAGATCATGCTTTTAGTGTCATGTCTAAGAACATGCCACAACGTCCCTGACCCTGAGGATTTTCTCTTATGTTTTCTTCTAAGTGTTTTATAGTTTTATTTTTAAATCTATGAACCATTTTGGGTTCACTGTCGTTTATGATGTGAGATTTAGGTCAAAGTTCATTTTTCTTGCATGTGGATATTTAGTTGTTCCAGAACCATTTGTTGAAAAGACTATCCTTTCTCCATTGAATTGCTTTTGCAAGTTTGTCAAAAATAATCTGGCCATACTTTCTGTGGGGGCTACTTCTTAGTTCCCTATTATGTTTCATGGATCTATTTGTCATAATGGATCTACCATTATGAGATAGCCTTGATTACTGTCGCTATGTAAGTCTTAAATAAGGTAGTGTGATTCCTCCCACTTTTCTTTAAAGAAATTTTTAACCTATTCTAGTTCCTTTGCCTTTCCATTTACATTTTAGTGTAAGCCTGTCTGTATACACAAAATATCATGCTGTAATTTTGATTGGAATTGTGTTTTATCCTATATATCAATGTGAGAATAATTGATATACTCCTACATTGTCTTCCAATTCATGAACATGGTATATTTCTCCATTTATTCAGTGTCTCTCATGAGTGTTTTGTAGTTTTCAGCGTACGAGTCCTGTACATGTTTTGTTAGATTTACACTTAAGTATGTCTCCTTTTTTTTTTTTGAGTGATTGTAAATGGTATTATATTTTTAATTTTGGTGTCCACATGTTCATTGACAGTATATAGAAATACAGTTGATTTTTGTATGCTTCTTGGTATCTTGCAACCTTAAGTGCACTTTCTTATATAAGGGCTTTTGTAGATTTCTTGGGATTTTATACATAAACAATCATGTCATCTGCAAATAAGAACAATTTTATTTCTCCTTTCAGAAAAGGAGATCTGAATGCCTTGAATCTTCTTTTCCTTGCTTTATTTCCCTGGTTAAGACTTCCAGGACTCTGCTGAACAAGAGCAGTGTATAAATCCTTATATTCACTTGTTCCTGACCTTAGGGGAAAGCAGTCAGTCTTTCACCATTAAGTACGAGGTTAGCTGTAGGGTATTTATACATGTTCTTACCAAGTGAGAAATTTCCCCCTTTATTCCTAGTTTTCTGAGAATGTTTATTGTAAACGCAACAGATTTAAAGATAACTCCATGAACCTCCCCGTGAGATTCTCCTCCATGATATGGTCTCCCTTCAAGGACACAGAACATCTGTTCAGTGTGCAAAGTGGGAGGAAAAAGAAGAAGAAGAAGAACTGTAGTTTCTTCTTTATCCTAACAAGGCATAGATTTGGGGTAGTTTTATTTCCTGTCTGGCTAAAGTAGAGACAGAGATCTCTGTTTTGAACCTGACTATGATATTATAAAACTGTAGTAATTTTTAAAAGCACAGGCTTTGGAGATAGACAGAGCTGGGTTTGAATCTCATTAGGCTACTTTGTGGCTGAGTGACTTCAACCAAATTACTTAATCACTCTGAGCTCCTTTTCCCTGTCTGTAAACCTCTTACCTCACAGGGTTATTCTGAGGATTAAGTGAGAAATGCATATAAAGAGCCTGGCATGTGGTGCTCAGTGAATGACCCAATGATCATTATTATGGTCTCATAAAACAGAGACTGAGAAGAATCCTCAGAGGTGCACAGGGTTGAGATGAGGATCCACTGACATTAATAAGCCATTTGGAAAAGGGAACTAATGAGGACAGTTATTAACGAGACAGAAATTGAGTTGCATTCATTGTATAGATATAATTGACTGCTTACTGCTCCTCGGACTTAGCTTAAGAAATGCGTCACTAGGCTTCCCTGGTGGCAAAGTGGTTGAGAGTCCGCCTGCCGATACAAGGGACACGGGTTCGTGCCCCGGTCCGGGAATATCCCACATGCCGCGGAGCGGCTGGGCCTGTGAGCCATGGCCGCTGAGCCAGCGTGTCCGGAGCCTGAGCTCTGCAACGGGAGAGGCCACAACAGTGAGAGGCCCGTGTACCGCAAAAAAAAGAAAAAAGAAAAAAAAAAAATTCAGGGATTTATATTACTAAAAAATCATCCTTGCAATTACCCAGAGGTTACATCTAGCAAATAAAAAAGATTGTTTTATTTGCCTTGATCAATCCTAAAGAATAGGCAGTCATGCTTCTAAAGATTTCTACTCATCAGCAAGGCTGACATGTTGTTTTGACTATTGGTATCATAGTATTTCGACATCATTTACTCTTTCCGATAATGGAAGGTAGTTACATGCTTCTTGTTTTTAAAAATTGGGAGAAAGGAAAATATAAGGAAGAAAATAAAAGTCACTTGTAATCATTTGGCTCAGGGAAAAATCAATATTGATATTTGCAGGGTTTTACCCTCCAGACTTTTTTCTATATCCTGTAAGGAGTTTGGTTCCCTAAGGCAATAGGAAGCCTGTTTATAGCCAGGCTAGTGAGAACTGTTTATAGTCAACAGTGATAACTGTTGTTATCACTCATTCATTGCACAGTATTTACCCAGAGCCTCAGCACCAAGCCAAGTCTAGGGGTACAGTGATGGCAGAACTGGACATGGTCCCTGCCATCAGGAAGCTGCCAGGAGAGAGAGAAATAAGTCAAATGATCCCACAAAGGTGTGACTAATTCCATTCCAACATTGGGGCTGTAAAGGAAAGGAATATGGAAGACAAGGAGGACTTCACTAGACAAAAGGAGAAGGGAATGGCATGTGCAAGGGCCCTGGGGTGGAAGAGCATATTGTGAACCCAAGGGACTGAGAGAAAACCAGGGCGTCCAGAAGTCAGAGTGGGAAGGAGGAGGGCTAAGGGACAAGTCAGCCTCCTTCATGTCACCATAAGGGTTTTGATCTTTATCTGAAAGCAGCGGGAAGAAGGCTTGAAGGATTGTAAACAAGGGGGAGACCTGCCAGTGAACATCCCGGCTGCTGTGTGCAGACGAGCCATCAGGAGCTCTATTCACAATCTCCCCTCTCCCATTTTACACGGCTCAAAAGCCTCAGCCTTGCTCATTTCACAGCTAAACCTTGCAAGTTATAATTTATATGATTCGATGTGCCTTGTAAACTGTATTTTTTAGAGTTGGATATGGCTGTTATTTAAACTCTGCTGAGAAAGGGACTCAGTTCTTCCAGAATGAAGAAACACCAAAGCCAGTGGTTTTTGGATTTTCCGCATGTTTAAGAGTGGTTGTTCAACATGAACTCCTAGGCATTCTGACCCAGTGGGTTTGGGGTAAGGCCCAGGAATCTTCACATTTATATGCTCCCCAGGTTCAGGTGGGGGGAATGGAGTCCCTGGAGTTGGTTCCAGGACCACACTTTGAGAACCCCACCATCAGTGCTCCCTCCCTCTCCCTTCTTGATCAGCAGAGCTCCTGCTTCTGTGTGTGTGTGTGTGTGTGTGTGTGTGTGTTTATTCTTTCAATAAACTTTGTTTTGAGGAAAAGAGAAGCGAAGGGTAAACAATGAAGGGCTGACTGACCCTACCCCCTCCCCAGGGACTCCCCCAGTCCCACCCTGGGGAAGTCCCAGGATCCCTAGAAGACTGAGCTCTAGGACAGCCCAAGTCAGTGCAGGGCTGCAGCTAGGAAGGTGGAGATGGAAGAGAAAAAGAAAGAACAGACATGACAGGGGGATGAAATGCTGGTGTCCACCCCTCACCCTCGGTGGTCAGTGTCCTGCCAGGCATCTCCTTTCTCATGGGTTTAGCCATCTCTCCAGCCTGTGTCAGCCCTTCTCGCGTGGGATCTGAGGGTCGTGAAGCCAGACTGATCTCATACACATACCCCAGATCCCATCCAGCCGGATGACTCTCGTCCCTTTTCCTGGCCCCTGCCAGTTCTGGGCTGCCTCTCAGAAAAGAACCAGAGCCTACACCATAGTCTTGTTTATTATTATTAAACAAGGCTGCTGGGATTCTCCTATTATTTGCATAATTTCACGGACATGCAGGTACGTCTGCTCTGTCAAAGGACACATACAGCTGTAACTCTGATGGGCATGGCCAAATTTCCCACCAGAGGTTTCCGGATGTGGTGTCCTGCCAGCAGTGGATGCCCGTCTCCCACTCCCTCCCCAGCCTAGGGTGCTGACCCCCCATTGGATCTTCACTGATCTACGGGGTGAAGTATGGTACCTGTGTCATTTTACTTCACATTTCTCTTATTCTAAGCGAACACCTGCATTTTGAGACATAAGGTGACAGGTGGACTCTCTGTGGGGAAATCCACGGAATGAAACAGGCCTGGGAGGGTGCACTTGCTGTCTCCCCATCTGCATCGCGCTTGTCCTCCTGCCTGGGTCGTGCTCCCATCCTCCCCCCTCACCCCCCACCTCACCCCTGGCTTCTCCCCAAGTGCTCCTTGCTCTGGGGGTTCACCTGTTAGGTCTCACCAGTCCTCAGGGAATGTTTTGTCCCCTGTTTGGGAACTGGCGGCTGATTTCGTTGGTCAGTTCCCACCACAGCAATTGATGGGACTAGTTTCTCACCAGCAGATGGAGGGCTTCCAAGAGGAAAAGTTCAGAGGAAAGGGCTAGATCGTGATCTCATTTTTCTTTTTTTTTTTATTGTGGTAAGATATGCATAACATAAAATTTACCATCTTAACCACTTTTATTAAGTGTGCAGTTCAGTGGCATTAAATATATTCACACTGTTGTGCAGCCATCACCCCCATCCATCTCCAGAACTCTTTGAATCTTGCAGAACTGAAACTGCACCCATGAAACAACAACTCCCCTTGTCCCCCCATCCCAGCCCCCAGCAACCACCGTTCTGCTTTCTGTCTCTATGACCTTGGCTACTCTGGGTATCTCATATAAGTAGAATCATAACAGTATTTGTCTTTTCATGACTGGCTTCTTTCACTGAGTATAATATCCTTTCACTGAGTATAATGTCCATGTTCATCCATGCTGTAGCATGTGTCCGAATTTCCTTCCTTTTTTGAGGCTGAATAATATTCCATTGTGTGGATTCACCACATTTTGTTTATTCATTCATCTAGTGATGGACACTTGGGTTGTTTCCACCTTTTGGCTCTTGCAAACAATGCTATGAACATGGGTGTATAAATATCTCTTCAAGGCCCTGCTTTCAGTTCTTTGGGATATATACCCAAAAGTAGACTTGCTGGATCATATGATAATTTTATTTGTAATTGTTTGAGGAACTGCCATGCTGTTTTCCATAGTGGCTGCACCAAGTTACATTCTCACAACAGGGCACAAGGGTTCCACTTTCCCTGCGTCCTCACCAACACTTGTGATTTTCCTTTTTTTTTTATAGTAGCCATTCTGATGGATGTGAGATGAAAGAAAGATCATAATCTTTTGAATAGCATACATAATACAAACAGCTACAGCATACATTTATGGACTACGTACTGTATCTCACATGGCTTTATACATCATCTATGTATGCTCTGTATATATATTTATAGAATTATATCCACAAAACAAATCCTGTGCGGGTGAGAACTACTATTATCATTATTATCCACATTTGATGACATGGACATGGGACTCAGAAAGGTTAAGGAACTGGCCCAAATCACACAGCTAGACGGGGGAGGTGGGGCTGAGTTTCAGACTGAGCTGACTCAAGCTTCTAAAAACAGAAGCTTCACTTTTTGAGTGTAAATTTAGCTTTGGGAACATCTAATATCTACATTGGAAATTCTCAGTTAACTGAGATAACAAGATAATTGAGTAAGCTAGGGAAATTCCACCCTGTGGAATCGAGAATGGGGGTTGTCAGTGAAATGTGAGATGAATGTTCTTGTGATCCTCATTCATGCAACAGACTGAGGTGGTGCCATCTAGGGGGGGATTTGGGTAAAGAGGAAACGTTGACCTGGTGCTTTCCCAGGAAGAGGAGCATTGGGGCTGTTAAGTGGGGGCCCAGCAAGAAACACCACTTATCTCTCCAATCCAGCCAGAGTAGGTTCTCTGCTTATAAGGACTGGTGGAGTTCTATTAGTCCCATCTGGATAACCCAGGATAGTCTCCCACTTTTTAAAAAATTTTTAAAAAGTTTTTGGCTCGGTTTGGTCTTCGTTGCTGAGCACAGGCTTTCTCTAGTTGCAGCGAGCGAGGGTTACTCTTTGTTGCGGTGCACGGGCTTCTCATTGCAGTGGCTCCTCTTGTTGTGGAGCACGGGCTCTAGGCACGCAGATTCAGTAGTTGTGGCACGTGGGCTCAGTAGTTGTGGCTCGTGGGCTCTGGAGCGCAGGCTCGGTAGTTGTGGCACATGGGCTTCGTTGCTCCATGGCATGTGGGATCTTCCCGGACCAGGGCTCGAACCCGTGTCCCTTGCATTGGCAGGCGGATTCTTAACCACTGCAACACCAGGGAAGTCCTTACTCTCCCTCTTTTAAGAGCACTGATTAGTAACCTTGACATCGTCACAGTCCCTTAGCCACGTCATGGAGCATAGTCCCAGGTTCTGGGGATCAGGGCATGGGTATCCTTGGGAGACCATTCTGCCCACCACATTAATACTACCACCTGACTGGACCGTTGCTTTGGGACTGGTCTGAGAGCTTTCTGGAAGAATCAGTAGGATCAATGCCACATGCCACGGAGAAAGATGGATGGATGAGCTGGCAGGTGATAATGCCGTTACCAAGAGGGCAGGAAGCAGGACTGGTTGAGTGAGCACCTCAACATCCCGGAAGCAGCCAGGCAGTTTGGGGCCTGGAGATGAACCAGGGGTTGGAAATACACACCTGCGAATCGAGGGGGTGGCACAGTGGCCCCAGCCCATGGACAGAGTGTGGAGGGAACGGACATCTGAGGGGAGAGGGGCCCGGCGTGGAGACCTGGAAGCAGTGAGAGAGGTGAGGGAGCCAGAGAGCTGCTGCCAGGCTGAGGGTTTTCATCACAGAGACAGCTTGCTTTGTGCCAGGTACTGTTCTGGGCACTCTCGAGTGTATTAACTCATTTCATCCTTAGGAGGTTAGTGTTGTTTGCCCCACTTTACAGATGAGGGCGTTGAGGCCCAGATAGGCTGAGTATCCTGCCTGAGGTCACAGAGGGAGGCTGGGGCGCTGGGCACCACGCTCGGGCAGTCTGATTTCAGGACCAGCCTCTCCTGAGGCCTTGCTGGTCCACAGGGCTCTCCCGGGGAGACCGGGGAGGAAGGATCCAGCTGACGGGGAAGCAGAGAAGCTTCTTCTTTCCTTCCACTCCCAGACTCGTCGTCTCACCAGCGCCTGGCCGTTTCCTCATATCCTTATTCTTTTGAAAACCCCATTTTTTTTTTTTACTATTTCTGCACTACATCCCTTTCCTGAGGCAGTGGGGGGATGGGGCTGGGGGATGGGATAGCCTAGAACCAAAAGGTTAAAAGAAATAGATAAAACACACACACACACACACACAAGTTAATTTCGAAAATGTTATCCCACTCCTTTGAACATGTCACCAAGGAGTACCTTTTGTCGATCCTACAAAGCCCAGCTTACCAAACTCATTTTTGCTGCTCAGGGAGCAACCAAAGAGAAGCAAAGAACAATGCCCCAGGCTGCACAGCTGGAAGGTAGCAGAGGTGGGACTTGAACTCAAGGCTTTCTAACTCCAGAGCCCATCCTCTTGCTCATAATAGAGAACATTTCCCATTTGCCCTATGTTCTCTTCTAAGTGCTTTAGTATGTATTATATCATTTATACGTCACCAGTAACTTATAAGACTGTCCTTTTGTTACCTTACAGATGAGGAAGCTGAGGTATCACTTTCCCAAGGTCACCCTGCTAGGAAGTAGGAGAGCTGGACTCGAGCCCAGTCTAATAACCACCACGTTGCCCTGCTCCCCCAACCCCTGAACCACCAGGCCACGTGCCTCTCTCTGACAACTGTGTCACATGTCACAGGGAGGCCGAGAGCCCGAGGAGGCCCCCGAGGGCAATGGCAGTGGGTTGAGGACCCAGCGGGAGAGGAACCTCTTGAAGCCATTTGACAATAAAGGAAAGGAAGGGGGAAGGGGCGGCGTTTCCAGGCCGAGGGGGTGGTGAGCACGTCCACAGGCTAGAAGGAAGTTACACTGTCAAGGTGAGGATGCAGAAGAGGAGATGGTTGAGGAGAGGGACCAGACCAGGGTGGGATGAAGGCAGGACCACCCGGAGGCCCTTGGCAGCTAAGAGAAGCCTGGAAGGTCCCATCTAAGAGCTTCTCCCTGCCTGGGAAGTCCAGGTCCTGGCAGGGAGCTGAAGGCACATTCACAGGGGTGTGGAGTGATGGAGGGGAGTTTCCTGAAGGGACTCCATAGGGAGTGGGCAGGGCTCAGAGAAACCACAAAGGATAGTGCAGGGCCCAGAGCTAGTATGAGTGAGGACTGTTCCCACCCCCAGATCTGAGGGGTGAGGGGCAGGGGCATTTGCTGGGACCCGGAGACCCCGAGGGCTGGGTAGAGTCCTCTGAGGGAAGCTGTGTGGCCCCAGAGAATGGAAGCCAGGGGAGTAAGTACCCCAAGCTCTCTCCTCCCTGCTCTGATCTCTATCCCCCCCATTGGCCAAACCCAACCAGAAACCAGACACAAGGAGCCCATCAGCCCATGGATGTAGCCGCACAGGTGGGCCTGCTGGGCAGAGGGCGCCGTGTAAAGGGATGGAGGAGGGTCGGGAGAAGCAGACGGAGGATGGGGGCAGGTGCAGGAGGTGAAGACCTAGGAGGCTGTTGTCAAAGTAGAATGAAAAGCCTGAGAGCAGGGACCTGCTGGCTGGGGGGCCCAACGGGCACTGGGCCAGCCTCAGGACAGAAGTGTGAGGGTGGCAGGAGGGTTTGGGGGCCGGGATGGACTTGAAGGAGCTGGTGAGCTTGAGCAGGGCCCAGGCTGGGTGAGCATAGGGCATTACCCATAGGGAGCAAACAGGGAGCAAAGGCTACGTGACTCAAGGAGAGGACGAGACAGAGGATAAGGAAGGCCGGGAGTGGGAGGTTATGGTCTGAGATGGGGCTTCCCAATGCCAGGTGATGCAAGGTTGAAACCTAGCTCCAAAGGACGGTTCCAGGTACACGTCGAACCTCAGCGACAATGTCAGTGAACCTCAGGGCAACGTCATAACTAAGTCAGCTTCCCGAGGAGGCTTCCTTAAAGCACAGGGGTCATCAGAGCAGATGGTCATTGTTAATAGAAGTTTAAACGTCTCAATATTTTATGGACTCACTATATACTTTTTAAAGACATTTTAAATGCAGGAGCCTCAAAAAATGCACTTGTTTTCTATATTAGGTCCTGCCTGTCTCCTCTCTCATTATTAAATCACTCTCTACTCTGAAAATCACAGGGTACAAATCAAAGGTACAAGTTTTGGAATTAGACTTGGGTTCAAACCCTGACATTGCCCTGTGCCAGCATCCTGATGTTGAGTGAGTCCCTTCATCTTAGCCATTTTTTAAATCGTGGTAAAATACATATAAAGTTTACCGTCTTAACCACTTTTAAGTGTACAGATCAGTAGCTGTAAGTTATTCACATTGTTGTGCAACCAGCCTCAGAATTTTTCATCTTGCAAAACTGAAACTGTACCCATTAAACAACAACTCCCCGTTTCCCCTTCCCCAGCTCCTGGCAACCCCCGTTCTATTTTGTTTCTATGAGCCTGACTACTCTATGTACCTCACATAGTGGAATCATACAAAATTTGCCTTTTTGTGACACTTATTTCACATCATGTCCTCACAGTTCATCCATGTTGTAGCATGTGTCAGAATTTCCTTCCTCCTACACTGAATAATATTCCACTGTATGGATGGACCACATTTTGCTTATCCAATCATCAGTCAGTGGGCACTTGAGTGGCTTCCACCTTTTGGCAATTGTGAATAATGCTACTATAAACATGAGTGTACAAATAACTCTTTAAGTTCCTGCTTTCAATTCTTTGGGGTATATACCCAGAAGTGGACTTGCTGGATCATATGATAATTTTATTCTAAATTGTTTGAGAAGCCGCTCTACTGTTTTTCCTATCAGCTGCATCATTTTACATTCTCAGCGGTGCATAAGTGTTCCCCTACTCTACATCCTTGCCAACACTTGTTATTTTCTGTTGCTGTTTGTTTGTTTTTGATAGTAGCCATCCTAATGGGTATGAGGTGGTATCTCACTGTGGTTTTGATTTGAATTTCCCTAATGACTAGTAGTGTTGAGCATCTTTTTATAAGCTCGTTGGACATTTATATATCTTCTTTGGAGAAATGTCTATTCCAGTTCTTTGCCCATATTTGATCAGGTTACTTGGGGGTTGTTTTTTGTTGTTGTTGTTGAGTTATAGTTCTCTATATATTCTTCATATTAACCCTTTTTCAGATTTGTGATTTGCAACTATTTTCTCCCATTCTCTAGATGGCCTTTCACCCTGTTTATTGTGTCCTTTGATTCACAGAAGTTTTAATTTTTGATATAGTTGAATTTATCTATTTTTACTTTTGCTGCCTATGCTTTTGGTATCATATCCAAAAAAGCATTGCCAAATCCAGTGTCATAAAGCTTTCCTCCTGTGTTTTCCTCTAAAAGTTTTATAGTTTTAGACTCTGTTTAAGTCTTTGATCCACTTTGAGTTAATTTTTATACATGGTGTAAGGTAAGAGTTCAACTTAATTCTTTTGCAGTCTTTCCCGGCATCATTTGTTGAAAATACTGTTCTTTCCCCATTGAATAATCTTGGCACCCTAGTCAAAAATCATTGGACCATATATGCAAAGCTTTATTTCTGTGCTCTCTATTCTATTCTATTGGCCTATGTGCCTGACCTTATGTCAGTATCACACTGTTTTGATTACTGTACCTTTGTATGCAGTAAGTTTTGAAATCAGGAAGTGTGGGACCTCCAGCTTTGCTTTTCTTTCTCAAGATTATTTTGGCTATTTGGGGTCCACTGAGATTCCATATGAATTTTAGGATGGATTTTTCTATTTCTGCCAAAACTGCTGTTGGGATTTTGAATCTGTAGATCCTGCTGTGTAGTAATGACATCTTCACAATATTAAGTCTACCAACCCATGAATACAGGGTGTCTTTCCATTTATTTGTGTCTTTAATTTCTTTCAGCAGCACTTTGTAGTTTTCAGTGTACACATCTTTTACCACCTTGGTTAAATTTATCCCAAAATATGTTATTCATTTTGATGCTATTGTAAATGAAATTATTTTCTTAACTTCCTTTTCAGATTGTTCGTTGTGAGCATATAGAAACACAACTGATATTTGTGTGTTGATTTTGTGTCCTACGATTTTGCTAGCGAATGTTATTTATTGGTTCTAAGAGGGTTGTGGGTTTTCATGGACTCTTTAGGATTTTGTACATGTAAGATCATGTTGCCTGTGAACAGAGATAATTTTACTTCTTCCTTTCGAATTTGGATGCCTTTATTTCTTTTTCTTGCCTAATTGCTCTGGCTAGGACTTCCAGTACTTTGTTGAATAGAAGTGGCAAAAGCAGGTATCCTTATCTTATTCTTGAAATTAGAGGAAAAGCTTTCAGTCTTTCACCTTTGAGTATGATGCTACCTGTGGGCCTTTCATATTTGACCTTTATTATGTTGAGGTAATTTCCCTCTATCCCCTGTTTGTTGAGTGCTTTTATCATGAAAGAGTGTTGCATTTCGTCAAATGCTTTTTGTACATCAATCGCGATGATCTTTTTTTTTCTTCTTTCTGTTAATGTGATGTATTACGTGGATTAATTTTCATATGTTGAACCATCAAGTCTGCATTCCAAGAATAAATCCCACTTGGTCATAGTGTATGATCCTTTTAATGTGCTGTTGAATTCGGTTTCCTCCTATTTTGTTGAGGATTGTGGTATCAGTGTTCATAAGAGATATTGGTCTGTAGTTTTCTTGTAGTGTCTTTGTCTGGGTTTGGTATCAAGGTAATGCTGTCCTCTCACTTCACCTTTGAGTCCCAGCTTCTTCATCTCTAAGATGGAGATAATAATAGAGTCCCTGTTTAGGGCTGTCATGCAGATTAAATGATAAAAATGCACACAAAATGCTTCAGCAGGGCCCAGTTCACAGGAAGCCCTCAAAACATGTTAGATGATGATAAGGATAATAATAAAAATAATAATAAATAAATAACAGTTCATCTCATAGTTGGACAGCTGAGTAGGATGGAGCTTATACAGTCAGTCTGTATTAGCAGCAGGGCATCTGTCCAGTAGTAGCATTTAGCAATTTTCCAAGTAAAGGGAGCGAGTGATATTATAGGGCCGAACTAGGAAGCTGTCTCCTGGCCTAACATGTGGTAGAGGCTCACCCAAATTTGTGGAGTCATTTAAAACTTCCTGCTTGCTTTGATTTCTTAATAATGGCTAGACAGTTTTTGAGGAACTGAAAGCAGTGAAGCCTGGGAAGAGAAAAACAAAATGTAACACACAGAATTTCTCTCATTCATGGGTTATCAAAGTTTCAAAGGACACAGAGATCAATGGCAATGGTGATGAAGATGATGTGGGTGACATTTTCCAAAGAACTAATGTGTTTTCATTTTTTTAATACTTTATTTTTTTGAACAGTTTTAGGTTTACAGGAATTTTAGCAGAGAATACAGAGAGTTCCCATATATCCACCCCTCCAATACACACAGTTTCCCCTATTATTAACATCATGCATTAGTGCGGTACATTCGTTACAACTGATGAACCAATATTGATATGCTATTATTAACTAAGTCCATAGTTTACATTAGGGTTCACTCTTTGCGTTGTATGTTCTTTCGTTTTGACAAATGTATAGTGACAAGTATCCACCATTACAGTATCCATAAAAAATATTTTCACTGCCGTAAAATCCCCTGTGCCCCTCCTCTTCATCCTGAGCCCCAGAGCCCCTGTGCCCCTGGCAAGCACTGATCTTTTACTCTCCTTATAGTTTTACTTTTTCCAGAATTTCATACAGTTGGAATCATACGGTATGTAACCTTTTCAGACTAGGTTCTTTCACTAAGCAATATGCATTTCAGATTCCTCCATGTCTTTTTTGTTATTTGATAACTCATTTATTTTTATCACTAGTATTTCATTGTATGGATGTACCACAATTTGTTTATCCATTTACCTTTTAAAGGACATCTTGGTTGCTTCCAGCTTTTGGCAGTTATGAAGAAAGATGCTGTAAGCATGTTTCCAAAATAAATGAGTCTTCATGGATATAGAGAACAGACTGTGGTTGCCAAGGGGGAGGGGGTTGAGGGAGAGATGGAGTGGGGGGTTGAGGTTAGCAGATGTGAGCTGTTATATCCAGGATGGAGAAACAACAAGGTCCTACTGTATAGCACAGGGAACTATATTCAATATCCTGTGATAAAGCATAATGGAAAAGAATATTTTAAAAAGAATGTATATATATGTATAACTGAATCACTTTGCTGTACAGCAGAAATTAATACAACATTGTATATCAACTACATTTCAATAAAATAAATAAATAAACAATATAAATGAGTCTTAAAAATCAACAATAAGAAACCAAACAACCCAACTTAAAAATGGGCAAAAGAGCTCAACAGACACCTCACCAAAGAAAATCTACAGATGTCAAATAAGCATATGAAAAGATGTTAAACATCATATATCATTAAGGAATTTCAAATAAACATGAAATATCTCTTCATTTATTTAGACTACTTTGATTTCTTTCATCAACATTTTGTAGTTTTCTTCATATACCTCTTCATATAGCTAAGTATTTTGTTAGATTTATTCCTAAGTACTTCATTTTTTTTTTTTTGGTGCTAATGTAAATGGTGTTGTGTTTTTAATTTCAAATTCCACTTGTTCATTGTTGGTATATAGGAAAGCAATTGACTTTTGTATATTAATCATGTATTCTGCAACCTGGGTACAATTGCTCATTAGTTCCAGGAGGGCTTTCTGTCGGTTCTTTGGGATTTTCTGCATAGACAATCATGCCATCTGCAAAATGGGCAAAAGATCTGAACAAACACCTCACCAAAGAAGATTTCTTTTTCCTTCCCAATCTATCTTTTATTCTCTTTTCTTGCCTTGTTGCATTAGCTAGGAGATACAGTACAATGTTGAAAATGTGTGGTGAAAGGGGACATATTCACCTTATTCCTGATCTTAATTGGAAAATTTCTAGTTTCTCACCATTAAATATGACGTTAGCTTTAGGGTGTTTATAGATGTACTTTATCAGGTTGAGGAAGTTCCCCTCCATCCCTAATTTGCCAAGAGTTGTTGTGGTGGTTTGATGGTTTGTTAGTTTATCATGGCTGGTGTTTAATTTTGTCAAATGCTCTTTTTGCATCTACTGTTATGATAATGCGATTTCTCTTCTCTACGCTGTTGATGTGATGGATTACATTAATTGATTTCCAAATGTTGAACCAGCCTTGCATACCTGGAATAAATCCCACTTGACTGTGGTGTAGAACTCTTTTTATACATCACTGGATTCAATTTGCTAATATTTTGTTGAGGATTTTGCATCTATGTTCATGAGAGGTATTGGTCTGCAATTTTCCTGTTTTGCAATATCTTTATCTGGTTTTGCTATTAGAATAAGCTTGGCCTCACAGAATGAGCTGGGAAGTGTTCTCTCTTCTTCTATTTTCTGGAAGAGATTATTGAGAACTGATATCATTCTTTCCTTAATGTTTGATAGAATTGACCAGTGAACCCATCCAGGCCTGGTGCTTTCCATTTTGGAAGGTTATTCATTATTGATTCAAATTCTTTACTAGATATGAGTCTATTCAGAGTATTTATTTCTCCTTGTGTGACTTTCAGTAGATTGTGTCTTTCAAGGAAATGGTCCACTTCATTAAGTTATAAAATCTGTGGGCATAGAATTATTCATAATATTCCTTTATTATCCCTTCAGTGTCCATGAGATTAGTAATGATGCCATCGCTTTCATTTCTGATTTGAGTAATTTGTATCTTCTCTCTTTTTTTCTTGGTTATCCTGCTAGAGGTTTGTCAATTTTATTGATCTTTACAAAAAACCAAAAAAAAAACAGCTCTTTATTTTGCTGACTTTTCTCTATTGTTTTCCTGCTTTTTATTTCATTCATTGCTTCTTTTCTTGTGCTTGTGGTAGGCTTATATTGCTCTTCTTTCTCTAGTTTCATAAGGTGGAAGCTTAGATCTTTTCAAATGTATGCCTTCAATGCCATAAACTTCCCTCCAAGCACTGCTTTCACTGCATCTTGCAAATTTTCATAGGTTGTATTTTCATTTTCGTTTAGCTCAAGATAACTTTTTATTTCCCATGAGACTCCCTCCTTGACCCATCTGTTATTTAGAGGTGTGTTGTTTAATCTCCAAATATCTGGGGATTTTCCAGCTGTCTTTCTGGTATTGGTTTCTAGCCTAATTCCATTGTGTTCTGAAAACGTACTTTGCATAATTCCTATTCTTTTACATTTGTTGGGTATATTTTTTGGCCTGGAATGTGGTCTGCTTCATGAATGTTCCATGGTAGCTTGAGAAGGATGTGTGTTTTGTTGCTGTGGGATGAAGCTGTGTGGTTGCCAGTTAGATCCAGATGATGGTAGTGCTATTCAGTTCAACTTCATTCTTCCTAATTTTCTGCCTGGTGGGTCTGCCCGTCACTGACAGAGGACTGTTGAGGTCTCCAGCTACCATGATGGATTCATCTGCTTCTCCTTGCAGTCCTATCAGTTTTTGCCTTCCATACGTTGATGCTCTATTGTTGGGTACATACAATGAAGGACTGTTATGTCTGCTTGGAGAATCGACCCCTTTATCACTCTGTATCGCCTCTCTTTATCCCTGATAACCTTCCTTCCTCTGAAGTTGGCTCTGCCTGAAATTAATAGAGCTACTCCTGCTTTCTTCTTGTGTTTCAGTATTTTAAGTGCCAAAGTGTTTGGTAGGAATTTGAAAAGTGGGTAAAGGCACAGTCATTTGAATCAGGCAAACCTGGGAACAAGGCAAGCGAGTCAAAGTGGCTGACTGTGGGCACACTTAATCGTTCTATGCCTCAGTTTCCTCATCTAAGAAATGAGTAACTATCGGACCTACTGTACAGCACAGGGAACTGCATTCAATATCTTGCAGTAACCTGAGATAGAAAAGAATCTGAAAAAGAATAGATATTATATATATGTATAACTGAATCACTTTGCTGTACACCTGAAACTAACACAACATTGTAAATCAACTAGACTTCAATAAAAAATTAAATTTTTTTTAAATGAGGAAGTATCCCTTTGAATTATTGTGAAGATGAAACGGGATAATGCAGTAAAGCACTTAGCAAATTTCCTGGCATTTGTGTAATTACACATAATGTGTCATTAATATATTCTACTAATATATGCAGTTATATTATTATCTATTCATATACTGTAAGCTATTATTAATATAAGCTATTGGTTATAATTATATTGTGGGACATTAGTATAGATTTTTAAGTCCAAGTACTCTCTATGAAAGTTGGATGAGGCACTCTGAGAAGAGTGACTTAGAAAATAATTGCAAAGTCTCAGGCTGGAGTGGATGGCTCATAGGCAGTGTCCTGAGAAGACAGAGGACTTCGCACGTGCCCTGCAGCCCATAGTCCAGGGCGCCGGGGCCAGGGGGGGATGTGATATTTCCTCCTTGGTGCCGAGTTTTGCTCATTCTTCTTCTTAAAGTGGTTACACAGGAGGTTTCTGACCCCACTGACAATTCACTGTCTGGGGTCTCTCTCTTTTGAGGGAAATGTGGTCACACCAGGGCCCCTATTGAAAAATAGATCATCTTTGGTTAGATAAATTCTGATTAGCTTTTAAGAAGCAACAGTAATAATTAAGCACATGGGAAAAACCTTCATTGTACACCAAGGCTTTTAAAAGGTAGTTATAAAACTATGTTTTGTGGTGTGAGCTCAATTGTGTTTAAACTTTTAAAAAAGATTGTAAGCATAGAGAAAAGACTGGAAGGATGTGAACCACCGTGTTCCTGGTGCCTGCCTCTGGGGGATGGGAGTCTAAGTGATTTCAATGTCTTCTTTGTGTTTTTCTCTAGTTCTCATTTTCTGCATTATTACAAAAAACATGTTATTTTAAAAATGAATAGAACAAACAACAATTATTACAAAACCTCCCCTTAACTTTAACACTTGCAGTAAATGGACAGTTGTCACTTGCCAACTGACCTTTCTGGTTTGTGTTGGGCCATTTCTGCTGTCTTGCCACTCGGGACAACCAAAGGGTACTTGCATGGGATCAGAGAACTATCAAGTGGCCAATTCCTGGCCAATTCCCCCCGAGTTCCCTCTTGCCTCTGTGTTGCCTGACGCCCTACCCCAAAACTGGGCATCTATTCTGGGTCTGCTGTCAGGGTCTGGTGACCCTCCACTCACTAGCTGAGTGGCCTTAGGCAAGTCACTTAACCTCTCTGACCCTCAGCATCCTCCTCTTAAAATGAGGATTGCAGTGACCATCCAGCCAGATGAAGTGGTGAGCACATTGGGGCCCCCAGTGTCAGTGGCACTAGTCATTCCTTGTTATTCCTGTTATTCCTGGCTCTGACTGTCCCCCTTCTGCATTTCAGTCTGCAGACGTCGACAACCATCACGCACTCATTGAATATAATGAGGCCGAAAGCAGCTTTGTTCTCCACGACTTCAACTCCTGCAACGGCACGTTCGTCAATGAGCGCCACATTCAGAACGTGGCTGTGAAGCTCCTACCCGGAGACATCCTGAGGTTTGGGTCCAGAGGGCTGACCTACGAACTGGTCATCGAAATCCCAGCCTCGGTGAGTCCAGGCCCCTGCGGGGGGGGGGGGGGTGCAGAGGTGCCGTGTTGTGTCACCTTCCGTGCAGCCTAGGGCTCGGGTACGGCCACAGGTGGAGTTCGTCTGGAGCGCGTCACTCTTGCTTTCGCGATTCTGCGAAGTTCAGCCCCATCGCGTGGGTGCCCGGGGAGCGCGAGTCCTCGCGCCCTCTTCTGGGCATTTCATAGAATTACATGCAAGGGTTGCCTAGCGAGCAGCCCTGAGCGAGAGCGTTTTCCTGAAAAGTGAAGCTTGGCGAGGGGAGGTGGAAAGCAGGTGTGTGCTTTTGAAGATGCAGAGATGGATGCTTCCTTTTTAGGCAGATCAGTGCTCTGCAACTTCCTAGCTTTGTGACCTCGGCCAGGCTTCTCTGTATGCCTGGGTCTGGGTCTTCTCAGTGGTGCAGGGCGTTGAGAGAGTATCTATGTATAAAAAGTCAAAGTCTCTGGCCAGAGTAGACGCTCAAGGCCTGCCAGCTGTTATCACACCGGATCAGAAATGTTCCCGGGATCAGGACCTAAAGTATGGCCCCAGGCTAAGCGGAACGTAAGCCAAAATTCGCCCAGCAAAGCTCAGTCACAAGAAGTATCTGGTTCAGTAGGGAAGCAGGATGGGGGCTGGTTAGCAACACAGTCCTGGGTCAGAACCCCAGCTCTGCCACTGGCCTACTCGGTGCGCTCTTGCACAAGCCATTGGACCCCTCGGAACCTCGGTTTCCTCATCTACAAAATGGGGCCAACGACAGCAATGACCTTGCAGGCTTATCTCGAGGGCTAAATGAGATGGTTCTAATTGTAAAACTCCCAGAATAATGCCCATTCGTGGTGAGCACACAATTAATACCTGTCGTGTGTGTCCCAGAGAGACGGCGTGTTAACCTCACTCCCCAGCACCAAGAACCCTGCATGGACTGAGACTTCCGAGGCTTAAAGTCCTTTTTGGGACGAGGCTGGGTATAAATAAATAAAGTTTAGAGAATCTAGACAGAATCCTGGGGTGTGGGTCCCCTAGGCAGCCTTAAATACTCACTCAGAGAAGATGAGCACCGTCCCTCAGGCTGCAGGGCCCGTGACACCGCATCCACCACGTTTGGCTTTGAAAACCTGGGACAGTTTTCTCCTGCTGCTTCTCAGCCCCCTTTTCCTCCTTGGACCAACATTAAAGTGTGCTCACTTGTGGGATGCACTGGGATCCACTGGCCGCCCTGAGGAGGGGCTCCTGACCCAGAAGGTGTTGACCTGATCAGGGGTTCTCAACATGGGTTCTAAGGATCCCCCTCGTCAGAAGCACGTGGGGAGCAGACCCACAGTGCAGATCTGGGCTTCACCCCAGGCCTGAGGACTCATACTTAGGATTCCCAGAAGAAATACAGGACACCCAGTGAAATCTGAATTCCAGAGAAGCAACAAATAATTGTTATGTACAGGTGTGGCCCAACTATTGCAAGGAACCACTTATGCTAAAAAAATTATTTGGTGTTTATCTGAAATTCAGATTTAACGGACACCCTATTGTTTATTATATATTGATTTATTCATTTATTTACTTATGCGAAATCTGGCAACCATACACATCCTCCCTGGGAGTAGGGCCTGGGAATATGCATTCTCACAAGCTCCCTGATGATTCTGATGCACCGCCAATAGGAGGGAAACCGAAATTTAGAATCATTTGTATGGAACACTTACAGAATGTTTTAGGGATCAAAGAAAAGGGGATTTCACACTCCCAAGCCTGAAAATCCAAGTTCAGGAAGTTTGATTCAATGTGCCCCAACATGTCTGATTCCAAGAATTTTTCAGGAATGTTCAGTAAATTTACAGGTTCCCAGGCCCCCTCCCTGGGAAATTCTGACTTTGTGGCTTGCCCGTGGGGAGAAGAAGAGGGGGAGCAGCAAACAATATCTGCATTTTTTTCTTCTTTTTTCCTACAAAGATATTTATTGAAATATTATTGATAGGGGCATAAAATTTGAAACCTAAATTTCCATCCAAAGGGGGCATTGTTTAATAAATTATATTGTTTAATATATTCTAAGGAGTTTAATATATTATAAGGAGTTCGTTATATATGGAATACTCTTCTGCCTTTTTAAAACACAGCTTTATTAAGATATAATTGACATGCAATAAACAGCACATGTTTAAAGTCTGTAAGTGGATGGGCTTTGACATATGGGTACACCTGTGGAACCATAGCCACAATCAAGACAGTGAACAGCTCCTTCATCCTCCAAAGTTTCCTCCGGATCACAGCATGTGTTTGTTTGCTTGCTTGCTCTTAACAGCTTCACTGAAGTACAATTTACATAACAGAAACTTCACCCATTTTAAGTGTCCAATTCAATCAATTTGAATATATTGATGGAGTTGTGCAGCCATCACCACAACCTGCTCTCAGAACATTTTCCTCCATTTCTATCACCCCAAACCTCGGAGAAACCTTGGAGGTATTTCATTTTGGGGTTTGTTTTTAACTTTTAATTTTCAAAATTATGCTAAAATACACATAAAATTTACCATCTTAACCATGTTTCAGTGTACAGTTCACAGTGGCATTAAATCTATTCACACTGTTGTGCAGCCATCACCCCATCCATCTTCAGAAATTTGTTCATCTTCCCAAACTGAAACTCTAAGCCCATCACATCAAACCCCCTGCTTCCTTCCTCCCCTCCCACCATGCTTTCTGTGTCTGTGAATTGGACTATTCTAGGTTCCTCATATAAATGGAATCTTACATTGTTTGTCCTTTTGTGACCATCTTATTTCACTTAGTATGATATCCTCATGGTTCATTCCAGTTGAATATTTCATTGTATGGATTCACCACATTTTGTTTACCTGTTCATCCATCCATGGCCACTTGTGTTGCTTCCACCTTTTGGCCATTTTGAGTAAGTTTGTTATGCACACGGGTGTACAACTATGGAATGGGGACTTTATTTTACAAGGTGCTTCTTATATAATTGTGGGAAAAAGTGATGACGACCTCTAACCTTGAGTAGATAAGACGGAAGAAGATGCTTTGTAAGAAGAGAAACGAGGAGAGCAGCAGGAGGAATCACTGACGTGAACAGCACTGTGCTAAGCAATTCACCTGCTCTCCTTATTTCACGCTCATAGCAACCTATGAGATGGGTTCTCCCGTGATCCCCATTTTACAGACAAGGAATCCGAAACTCAGAGAGGTTAAGTAATTTCCCCAGGGCCACACAGCTAGTCAGTGCAAATTAAACACTATCCCCACTTGCGGAAAAAGGAGGGGAGAAAACCATTTAGTCTGATGCTAGCTGGAGCAGTAGCCTTGACTGGTTTTCACACCGAGGAAAGCATACTCTCACGGTCACTCGAATATGCACGGATTTTTTCAATTCTTATTCCTACACGCACTTGCACCTTGCTTCATTCCTCGGTTGACTGCAGGCAACTGCACAACTGTTGCCCTGGCCTGTGCCCAGGGCACTTTGCAGGACTCTCCACAGCCCCATCTTCTCAAAAGCGCTCTCTGCCGGGGCGTCCCCAGCTTGAGAAGCTTCCATCCATGATGCTCATATTCATGGAGGGGTCCTTTGCAGCGTCCGTGTGAGGGCAGCCTGTGGACTGACTGACACATTCCTACAAATTCCACTTCCTGATGACCCCAACCTGCTGGCTATTTAAAAGAAGAGAAAGGAAGAGGGGAAAAAGGGAGAGGTATTGAAGAGCATCTCTCATCAAATATTTTGAAGCCGAGTTTTTCTAAAAACTTCGTGGCCGTCTTGCTTCCGGCATATTCTTGTTTCCAATTGATTTTGGGGTCCCTGGTGAGGGCGCTGTGTTTCCTCCTTGGATGGAGTTTCCACGGAGGACTGCCCTGATATCATACAGATTAAGTATGATGAGAACTGTTCTTCTCCCGACAAAGAGTTCCCAAATGAAAGCATTTAGTTCAGGTTTTGTGGTGACCCTAACCAATAGAGGAGGGTGTGTCAGCATTTTATTGGGGGAGGGGGGTGAGGTGCGGGGCGGTTAGGAATCCAGATGTGTTTGCAGATGTCACAGTGGTTAGAGCACGTGCCCTGAGGTCAGGCTGACTCCAGCGCCGTCCCAGCCCTGCTCTTGACTGGCTTTTATACTGGACGTGCCCAAATCATCTACCTCTCAGGGCCTCGATCCCCACTCCTGTAACAATAGTTCCTACCACCTTGAGTGACTGTGGTATTAAGTGGGCAAAGTGCGTAAATTGCTTAGTCCAGCGTCTGGCACCTAATAAGCACATGATGACCCTCAGCTTTAGAGTCAAGCAAACCAGCATGGAGCAGCCAAGATGCCTCCTTTGTAAGTGTCCTTTTGGACAGGGAAACCTCCAAAGACCTGCCCACGCTAGCAGATAAATACATTTGCAGATAAATTACCCATAGAATAACATACAAGATGGAAAAATATAAAGAAAAACTCTTGTTTGACAAAGTGCATTGGCAGCCAGGTTGTGCCCAGGACCATCCTTTTTTTTTTTTTTTTGTGGTCGCGGGCCTCTCACTGTTGTGGCCTCTCCTGTTGCAGAGCACAGGCTCCGGACGTGCAGGCTCATCGGCCATGGCTCACAGGCCCAGCCGCTCCGCGGCATGTGGGATCTTCCCGGACCGGGGCCCAAACCCGTGTCCCCTGCATCGGCAGGTGGACTCTCAACCACTGCGCCACCAGGGAAGCCCCCAGGACCATACTTTGTAAATTATAGCTCTCTCATCAAAGTATAACCTAGGGCTGCCATATTGCACAACTCCAGGGTCACCCTTCACAACGTAGTCCATGTGGATGGCGCCCACTGAAGCTGTGCAGGACATAACCCGCAGGGCCATCTGCAATGCCCTGAAGCAACCGTTGATTAATCCCATAGAGTCTTGGCACCAGGCGTGGGAAATTGAAGTCCCAGAGTCAGGTGTGCCGCCGTGTTGTGGGTTTTGTTGGTTGTTGCCTTTACTCGTGCTTTCTGAGCTCTGGGAAAGGAGGTGTGGAAACAAGCGGTGCTAGTCACAGTGGCGCCGTTCTTACAAGGCAGCTGAGTAAGGAAACCCACGTCACCCGTATGTATCCATCATGTCTTTCTCTGTTCTGAAATATGGCAAAACGGATGGAAATGGCCAGAATGAAAAAGGAAGCCAGGCGCCACAAATGACGTGCCGAGTTGTTCCATGAGGGGGTTGACAGCTCCTTGGCGGCAGCCCCCATCCCCATGACTGCCTGTGTCTGGCCTTCCCTGAAGCCTGCTCTGCCCTGTTCCCAGTCCAGCCAGACTCTCCCACGTGGCTCCTGGATACTGTCTTCTGTCCCTGCAATGTCATGACGTGCTGTCTTGCGAGAAGCGCGCCCTCTGTCGGCCAATATTCCTTGCTGCTTTAATGGGGAAGCTCTGCAGAACACAATCGAGAAAGCAAGGGCTTTGGAGTTGGATGGACCCAAGGTGAAATGCCAGCTGCAACTGACTTTACCCTTCTGAGCTTCAATTTCCAATTTCTGCCAAGGAGCTACTCATCAATCCCAGGTCCCCTTTCCCCCTTCAGTTGTTTTTATAGAGGTCCCTGGGACCACCCCTCTCATGGCATAAACTGAGGCTCAGAGAGTTTCAGTGACTTCCCCAAGGTTAGGCATCAGTCATATAGATCCAGAGACAGGATTAAAAGCCGGCTCTCCTGAGTCCCTTGGAGCCTTTTCCTAATAGCACGAAGCATCGTGGGGCCGTGAGAGCCCAGGCAGGTCCTTCACTGCCCAGCGGTTAAGGAAGGTCTTGCAATTCCCAGTCCAACCTGCAATTTCACACGCTGACAGGGGATGATTCATTATGTGGGTAAAAACGAAAGCCACTGATAATAGGAGAAACTGCATTTTCAGTTATCTGGCTTCCTTGCTTGTTTGGCTCCACTAACTTTTTTTTTGGCTACACCAATGCAGGATCTTAGTTCCTCAACCGGGGATCAAACCTGCACCCCCTGCATTGGAAGCGTGTAGTCTTAACCACTGGACGGCCAGGGAAGTCCCTGGCTCCACTAACTTTTTTTCTTTAATTATTTTATTTATTTTATTTATTTATTTTTGGCTGCGTTGGGTCTTCGTTGATGCGCGCGGGCTTTCTCTAGTTGCGGCGAGCGGGGGCTACCCTTCTTTGCAGTGCGCGAGTTTCTCTTTGCGGTGGCTTCTCTTGTTGCAGAGCATGGGCTCTAGGTGCGTGGGCTTCAGTAGTTGTGGCACGCGGGCTCAGTAGTTGTGGCTCGCGGGCTCTAGAGCACAGGCTCAGTAGTTGTGGCCCATGGGCTTAGTTGCTCCGTGGCATGTGGGATCTTCCTGAACCAGGGCTCGAATCTCTGTCCCCTGCATTGGCAGGCGGATTCTTAACCACTGCGCCCCCAGGGAAGTCCACCCACTAACTCTTTACCAGGGATATGGCTGCCGTTCCTGGACAAATTCAGTTGCCCCCTTTCTTCTTCTGCTTTGACGATGGTGATCACACGTGGTGGCTAATGTTTTATGCTCATTTATTATGGACCAGGAAGTGTTCCCAGCATTTCACGTGCACTATCTCACCCACTTCTCACAGACTAAGAAATGGCTGTTGGTATCCCTGTGTCTTACAGACAAGGCACAGAAATGACACACTCGTCAGGGTCCCAGAGAAGGAGCAAAGCCGGGAGCCGGACCAGAGTCTGTGTGACGCCGGATCCCAAGGTCTTAACCCGAGGTTGGCACATTATGGCCCAGGGCCAAGTGCGGGCCATCGCCTGTTTCTGTAAAGTTTCCTGGGAACACAGCCATCCCATTCATTTCAGTATTGCCTGTGTTGTCGGCTACAATGGCAGAGTAAGCTGGGCAGATCCTATGGCCCACAGGGCTGGAAATGCTTACTGTCTGGCTCTACAGAAAACGTTGACCAGCCTCTGCCTGTAACACTATGCAGTCCTGCCTCTTTCATTTGACTTGGTTTCTAAAAGAAGAACTTAAAATAGAGGGGGGAGCTGGGGAGAAAGAACTCACTCAGACTGAGCCTTACTGTGTGCCAGGAAATGTGCTGCTTAATTGCTTAAGTTTACTGAGGAATAAGAAGAAACAGACAAGCTGGAAAACTAAATTTTGAACAGTCTTTTCAATACCTCTTTAAAAAAGAGCTGGAAATATGTGGTTCTAAATATACATTACACATATATATGCATTTGCAAATATAGTAATAATATAATTACATTGACATGGATCTGATAAATGTACTAGACATTAACATATTATATATACAACAGATGCATACTATAAATTTTACCTGTTTCTTCAACTGGAAAGTTTTCTTTTAAAACTGTGGACTGTTGGGAATTCCCTGGTGGTCCAGTGGTTAGGACTCAGTGCTCTCAGTGCTCTCACTGCTGAAGGCCTGGGTTCAATTCCTGGTCAGGTAACTAAGATCCCACAAGTGCACGGCGAGGCCAAAAAACGAAATAAATGAAACTATGGAATGTCTTCCCTGAGTAACTTTTGAAGCAGAAATTTGGGGTTTGTAGTCTGAAGCCTGCTGTAGCTAGAGAACTATTTATCTATCAAAGTTTCTCTAAGCAGCATTTTACTACTTGTCTTATGTTTGGTTCCTTGGTCTTAAATCATTCTTCTCTGGAGATGCTGCTTTACTTTTATAAGTTGAAAGGTAAATTTGGTGCATGATGACAGTCTGGTGGGTTTTATTTGAGCATGTCATAACCTTTAAAACAACTTTCACTCTGAGTACATAGTGATGCTTATGCTAAAGTCTCAGTAAGCATACTGTCCAGGAAATTTGATTGTTTGCAAGTGTCAGAAAACCAACTAAAACTAGCCTAGGCAAAAAAAAAAAAAAAAAAAAAAGCTCATGGAACTGAAAAGGCCAAAAGCTGCAGCTTAGGCCCAGCTGGATCCAGGTGCCCAAATCATGGTCAGGAATGTGACTCTTTCTTCCCTGTTAGCTTCCCAATCTCAGACAGACTCTTGCCTCACCTGTGGGAAAGTGGCCACCAGCAGCCCCAGAGCCCTCCAAAGTAGCAGTTCCAGGGAAAGAGCCAGCATCTTCATTGACACTGGCTTGGATCACGTGGCTTCCCCTGAACCAATCAGTGAGGCCAGGGGCCAGGAATGCTCTGATTGTCCAGGCCTGGGTTATGGTCTCACCCCTGGGGTGGAAGGGTCAGAGTTCTATGGACTCAGGATTGTCAGGGAAAGGGTGTCTTCCCTGCAAAAAAATTAAGATGCCCATCCAGAAGATGGAAGAAATGGATGCGGGGGAGGCAAAAACAAAGAAGATGTCCATGACATTAGGAAGCATTCCTATTGCCTAAGTGGAGCCTTGCTAACGGGATTTGCCACTAGGGATCTGGGGGGAGGAAAATGATGAATAATCCACTTTTCCATTGGAAAAGTCCCAGGCTAGTCTCCAAGGAAGCAGAGTTGCTCATTTCTCTCCTGTGGTGAACTGGTGTGATGAGAAGCTCAGAGTCTGGGCCTTAGTTGTCCATCCCCAAGAAGGGTGGTGTTTCCACGTTCCTGGGACCTCTGAATAGGGCCCGTTGTTGAGGAGGATGTGGCTTTACTGTACCGGGGGTTGAGAAGCCGGCAACTGAGTGAATGGCCAGAGAGTATGGTGCCCTTCAGAACAAAGCCTCTTTCTGGTCAAGCTTTGTCATCTCCTACCTGACCTTGTAGGATTTCCTCTACCCTGTGCTCTTACAGGTCCCGTGGGGACTTACTTATGTGATGAGAACTCCTGAGGCTGGGTGTTTTACATCAAAGGCGATTTCCCGAGACCAGTGAAGTGGAGGGCACGGGGCAGCAGGCAGCCTCAGGCTTGGCCTCTGCAGCAAAAACTCACACAAAAGGACCCCTGAGGCTGTGTTGTCACCAGATGTCTACAGGCGATGCAGATGACATCGGGGGAGGTGGAGACGGGAGCGCGGGCTGAACCCTTAGCATCCTGCTGAGACAGAACCCAGACTCGGTCAGGAACCGGGCCGCGTCCTGTTTCCTCTGGCAGACCACACCCTTTGTTACCAAATCAGAACCACGTTGCTCCTTCTCTGAACTTAGTTGATGATCATTCATTCATTCATTCATTCATTCCGTCTCTCTATCTGGCAAGACCGAATTGAAGCAGGCCAAGTCTAGGGGTAGCAAAAGCTATTTGCAAAAATCCGGCTGTTTTCTCATTAGATTCTATTTCCCATTTTATGGACTGACCAGGAAGCTGATTAGAACTTGAAAGGAAAGGAAAAACCGTAAGATTGAAGATTTACAAGAAAATGGGAAAATTAGATGGGCCAGATCTCCTTGAACACAGCTGGGAAAAACCCAAACGAATGGCTTTTCTGAACAGCTCAAAGGGACTTAATTCTTTTAAGTTCCAAAACCTAAAAATAATGTATAACTTGGCGGTTCTGTGTTCTAAATGTATAACCCTGATTTCTCACACTGAAGCCCCGTACATGATTTACCCTTTTCTTGGGGACATAGAATTATTACCCGTCTCTGAGTTACGGTGACACCCAGGGAGCTGTTGAGATAAAGGCCATTTGTCCTGGCACCAAGTAGCACCCTCTCCTGGCTTCTGAGATCTACTGGCCATGTTTTCTAGTCTCCATTCTGTCTTTCCAGGTCCATGGCTCCTCCATGCTGCGGTCAGTGTCCCTGCTCGCCACCATCACCCCTACCCCCCAGGCCCTTCCAGACCATGGGAATTAAGCTCCACATCTATGTATGTTAAATTCTTCTGTAAGGAAGCCGGTCTCTTCTCCCTCCTTTATGTATTTCCTCACTAATGTATCTATGTCAGTATGGATCCATGTATACTGATTTTACACTTTGAATTATAATCCAATACTCATTAAATATTTCTTCGCTCAAATTCTTCCAGCCTTGGCCACTGGGAGTTCTTTCAGATTGCTTGCTGTGTCCTTGAGCATCTCCCCACCTTTTCGTTTTGGGCACTTCCTTACTCTCTGCTGTTACAAGATGCGCCAGGCTTAGCATGTGTTTTCCCCATCCCAGCCCCAGAATCAAAGTGCTTTTTATTTACACTCCGTTTGCCAACCGTTCAGCTCAGTCAGCGAACACCTACCATAGCAGGCACTCTGCTGGGTGCCAGCACAGCCAGCAATTGGCTGGTAAATATTTAATGACCAGCTCTCTGGAAAAAGTAAAGTACATGGATGCATAGCATAAGGTTTACTGATATAAAGAATGTGTAGCACAGTCTTTCCATGTAACAAGATATACAGTACTCTTTCTTGTAAATTCTATATAGCCAGCTGACCCTCACAGAATGCTTTCATTGACTTTAGGTGAACTCTTGTATCCATAGCCAATTTCTCATTGCAGTTGACGAATGAGAGAGTTCCCAACCTGAGCACTGGTGGGTATTTTTGGATATTTTGGATTTATGAATAATACAAGTGAAAAAAGAAAGACGTTAGAACTTCACATGTTCATCAGTGACATGAGTGACTTTGTTGCTGCATCAGATAATAATTTTTAAATACTGGAAGAACGTTTCCCCAATTTTTTGCTCTATTCATAACATAACGGCTAAGACACAACATGCTTTTGTATAATCTGCATTGTTAACATTTTCTCCATTACCATCTTAAGTCTAGGCAATCAACAAAACAAACAAACAAACAAAATCAAGCTCTACATGAACCACCATTATTAAACCTATGTATAAAACTTTTTAAAAACCAAGCCCTCATTTATAACATTTCCTGATTTCTATGGTGTAATACGCCCTCCACGGTCAATTTCAAGCTCCCAATGACACATCCCTGAATACAGAGAAGGAAAGAGAGGTGTGGTAACACATTACTATGTAACATTTCCAACAGAAACATATAGTAGAGTGAAATAACCTCAAGAGCATAGGTAATAATAAAATAGAGTAAAATAATTAGGAAAGGGTGAGTTTTAAGTTTGTATAACTTTTGTTTCTGATATAATTTAATTGTAAACTTATGTAAGTTAATTCGTATTAATGGCTGTGTTTATCAACCAGTTGGCAAAATTCCTGGACATTTAACAATCGGTTCTCGTGAGCGGGTACCAGCTGGGCCCAGGACTCCTCTGGTACAGCAGTGAACATACCACAGGTCTTCCCGGATGGAGGCTGGGGTCCTCTGAGCTGCTTCCAGCGCGTGGCATGTACCAGATGAATAACACTTCCATAAGACAGTTGTCAGTGTTCCTAGAAAATCCCATTTCTAAGTAGCCCATGCGATGTCTTGTGTTTTTTCACACCATCTAATGTTCATTTCCTTTTTTTAACTTGGAAAATATCCTATCATTCACTAACCAATCGTCTAAGATCCGTTTGTGAGTATGGAAAGCAGGTAATAAATCATGACTTCGAGTAACCTAGAAGTCCTAAGAGCACAGGTATTGGAGTCAAATTGTGTCACCACTTCCTGGCTGTGAGACGTTGGGCAAGTCATTTAACCTCTCTGAGCTTCAGTTTCTTAATCCACACAATGAGGGGTAAAATGCCTCCTCCAAGATTATTCTGGAGATCAGATGAGACCACATGCATTAAGTGCCCAGCACAGTCTGTGGCACCTCTGTGGCTTCTCTACACAGTGGCTCATAGTCGTTGTACTGTCCACAATTACTTACAAATGGCAGAGCACATAACAAGCTCTCCAAGGGCAAGGTCTAAGTTTCCACCTTCTCTGCAGGCTCCAGGGCTTCCTGGCAGAATTCATGTGTACTGTACGCACTCGATGTGCAAACTACTTCGAATTTTTTTTAGGGTGTCCCGTTCAACTTACACTCTTCTCAGGGTTAGAAGCAGATATTGGAGAAATAACACAAAGAACAAATAGATAATTTGAAAAAAAATGGATAGTGATTTCTTGAGTAAATCATGGACCTGTGTTTATTACAGCTAATATAAATTCAGCCGTCGATGTGGTCATGGTTAATCCAGGTGGTTGACAACCTGCTTTTTTTTTTTTTTTTTTTTGGTACCCGGGCCTCTCACTGTTGTGGCCTCTCCCGTTGCGGAGCACCAGGCAACTAAACACTGGGTTTGAATCAGACTCCACGTCTGACCAGCCGCGTGATCCCGAGCAGGGGGCCTCGCCTCTCTGAGTCTCAACCTGGCTCCCTTGCAAAATGGGCACATTCATGGGAACGTCAGCCTTCAGCAACGCTGTGACGAGTATCATTGTAGCATGTGTGAACGGGCTTTGTAAACTCTGGAGTGTTCTGTGAGGTATAAACTACCCTCTATTCTCATTAGAGGGAATTCATTTCATAACCTGCTCCTGGCTCTTGAACTTTGCTGTGCATCCAGTCAGTGCTGGATGATCTGGAACCAACAGCTGGTCTATTTATGGCTGAAAACCCACAGGTCATAGGAAGACAGCAGCACCCGAGCCCCTGGGTGGCCACAAAGATAAGGTCCGTGTCTCGAGGACCGATGACATGGTGGTCACTGAAGGAACAGGCCCCTCCTGCCCCTTCCACTAGTGACAACTGAAAACCTTGGTTTCCCCAACACCCTGATCCAAGATCAACCCGACTCTTTGCCCAACGTTGGAGAAGTACCGGCGTGTCCTGCAGGCCTGGCTGGGACCCTCTGACAGTGTGTTGCCTCCTTCCACAGATCAGTGCCCTACAGCAAGTGTACAACAAGGTGCTGTGCCAGACCCTGTCTGAGAGAATCTTAGAAATCACCTCCCTGAAGCACGAGGCCGAGAACTTAAGGAGGGAGGCCGCCATCACATCAGGTGAGGCCCTTCTGCATTCAGGCCCCAGAGCTTCTGCCCTCCCCCTGCAGACATCACCAGTCAACCAGCACACCTGTGCCCGTGACATGGGTGCAGCCTCAGGGATCACCCGTGTCGCTGCATTAGAGTTCTCCCTCAGTGGAGGTTTCTTGCCGCCCAGTTCCGAGGGCAGGGCCTGGTAAATATTTGAGAGAATGTTATCTCTTGGCTACAAGGTCTCCTGAGCACTGGCCCCACCAGGGAGAACACAGGTCACCTTGTGGCTTGGGTGGTTCCACAAAGCAGCCTGAGTGCAAACTAGAGCGTGGACAAAATGGGCTCACTCTTTTAAGGCACCCATGGTCTCACCCATTTCAGCCGAGTGCACTTGGGCCCAAGTGAAAACATTTTCTAATTTGATCAGAGGTGGTTCCCTGATAAAGGGCTTGGGTTGTGAGAGGTGCAGCCAACACACAGCTGTGGCTGAGCTTTGATTCCCTGGATTCCTTCATTGCTTCCACATGTTTCTTGAGCTCCTACTAGGTGTCAGGCCCCGTTCCAGTCTCCGGGGAGGGAGAGCCAAGCAAGACAGTCAGATTCCTGTACTCACAGATTTGGGAGGGGGTGACAGACAATAAAAGTAAACGGATGAATACACAAGCCCACGTCAGAGAGCAGTGGTGCTGTGGAGAAAATAAACTGTGTGTCGTGGTGGCCAGCGCTTCAAGCGGGGAGGCCAAGGGGGACCAGCTTAGTGGGTGTGCAACCATGGAACTCAGGTGGGACTTGAACCCGTGGGCTGGGACTCGAACCCAGTGAGAACCCACTGTCTTTTAATCGAGATCACGCATCTGGTCTCGGGACTTACTAAAGCTCAGGTTCTTTATGTCTCATCGCAGAAAGAATTCAGTGAGAGACAAAGTAAGAAGTGGATTTCTTTAGAGAGAAACACACTCCACAGACAGAGTGTGGGCCATCTCAGAAGGATAGAGGCCCGCAAATATGGGGCGGTTAGTTTTTATGGGCTGGGTAATTTTATAGGCTAATGAGTGGGAGGATTGGGACAACTCTAATATTTTGGGGAAGGGGCGGGGATTTCCAGGAATTGCGCCACCACCCACTTTTTTTTTTTTTTTTCTGTACGCGGGCCTCTCGCTGTTGTGGCCTCTCCCGTTGCGGAGCATAGGCTCCGAACGCGCAAGCTCAGCGGCCATGGCTCACGGGCCCATCCGCTCCGTGGCATGTGGGATCTTCCCGGACCGGGACATGAACCCGTGTCCCCTGCATCGGCAGGCGGACTCTCAACCCCCGCGCCACCAGGGAAGCCCCACCACCCACTTTCTGACCTTTATGCTCAGCCTTGGAACTGTCCTGGTGCTGGTGCGTGTGTCATTTCGCTCATGTATGACAATGAGCCTGTAATGAGGCTCCAGTTCCCCTGGAAGTCGAATCTTACGCCCCCTTGGACCTAGCTGATTCTAACCAGTTTATGTTGTATCCTCCACGGCTATGTCCTTCTTTTAGAGAGGACCTGTTTCAGGTGCGCAAGGACAAGCCAAGGGCAAGAGAGGCTGCATGGAGTGAACAGGGGATTGTGGGTCTGGGCAGGGTCTGGGGGTCTGGGTTTTTATTCCAAGGGTGTTGGGAATCCAGTGGAGGTTTTCAAGCAGGAACTGGCATGCCTAGAGACCTGAAGAGGATGGGACCACTCACAGACGAGGGGAGGGAGAGAAGCAGGTGACAGGGAGGAGGCAGTGAGCCTTGGAGGGGCACATCACTCTGAAAGCAGCCAGCGCATAGCAGGAAACATGCCCACAGCTGTAGAAGCCAGGCATAGCATTGAGTCGCACGTGAATCACCATCTCTGTATGAATCTGTGCTTTCCTTCTGCCTCACTCTGCAACTTAATCACACCCACACCCACCCCCTGCTGCCCCCAGGTCTCTGCTTATGCTCCTCCCTCACTTGGGATGTCCTCAGATATTTTTTGAGCACCTCCCCCAGGCTAGGTGCTGTTCTGGGCACCAGGAATGGAAGGATGAACTCACTGGTCCTCACCTTCCTCCCGTATGTCGGCCAGTGAAACCTCATCCAAGCATCAAGCCTGTCTCAGATCCCACCTTCTCCGATCAGGGAGTCGGACAGACCTGGGTTGGGATAACGCTTGAGATGGGCTGGACCCACTCAAAGTGTGGCAAGCCCCAGAGGGATTTCCAAGTAACTGAACTGTGTCCTGGAGGCAAAGCTCATTTTTAAAATGAAATTCTGGAGCATTTTGTGCTTTATTTCATAGACATTCTTGATTGATACCTACCACTAAAACTGGGCCTGATGTTCTTTCAAGAAAAGAACCGTAGGAGATAACCCAATACCACTGCATTTATGCACCCTTCTTCCCACTTTTATTCAAAATGATACTACAATGCAAGAGGGAAGAGATATGGGGAGATATGTATATGCATAACTGATTCACTTGGTTATAAAGCAGAAACTAACACACCATTGTAAAGCAATTATACTCCAATAAAGATGTTAAAAAAAATGATACTACAGTAATGGAGTAGTTATCTATTGCTGCATAACAAGTTACCCCAAAATGTAATGGATAAAACCCCAACCAATATTTATTATCTCCTCCAGTTTCTGTAGTTCAGGAATTTGAGCGGGGGGTGACTTAGTTCTCATGAGTTGCAGGCAAGATGTTGGCTGGGGCATAAGTCATGTCATCTAAAGCCTCGGGGGGCGCCGGAGGATCCCCCTTCAGAATGGCTGCTCATGTGGCTATTGGCTGGAGGCCTTAGTCCCTCAGCACACATGCTTCTCTCTAGGGCTGCTTGAGTGTCCTCACAACACAGCAGTTGGCTTCCCCCAGAGTGAGTGATTCAAGAGGGAGCAAAGAGGAGGCCACAGTGTCTTTTATGACCCAGCCTGAGAGGAAACAGTCTGTCATTTCCACAGTATCATATTGGTTCCCCTGGCAGCCCTATTCAGGGTGGGAGGGGCTACACAGGGCATGAATTCTAGGCAGCAGGGATCATTGGGGCCATTTTGGAAACTGGGTGCCAAGAAAAATAATAGGCGCCATGGAACAAACATAATTTAGCCACTTTGTGTTCTTGGGACATACCGTCTCATTTGACCCTTACAATAACTCTGTGTGGGACAGACAGTGGGAGGTGAAATAGCTTGTCCAAGACCACCAAGCTAATAAGTGGTAGAGAGGGGTCCAAACTCAGAGGACTGTGAAACCAACCACCCACCCCATCAATAGTGCCCAGCAGTGCCCTCTGCCACACGCCCGTCTCCTGGCCTCTGGAGAAGAATTCCTGGACCTTCCCTGTGCTGGGCCTTTGTTCCCCAGGCCCATGGTGTGGCCTCTCCTCCCGGCTTTGCCTGGCCTGTGCCCACAAGGGGCCCCCAAAGGCTTCTCCTCTCGCTGGTGCTGACTGCCCCTCATTCTCACTGAAGCCTCAAACCCTGTTCCGTGGACTTTGCTCTCATTCCCATTCCTGCTCTGGGACCCTTGCAAAAAGCCTCCCCAGTTCTAGGCGGGCACCGGTGGTGGCTCAGGCTTGGAAGGTCTTGTCCAAACGTTGGCTGACAGCCATGGTGTTGCCAATGATCCTTCCTGCCTCTTTGACCTCCATGAGTCTTTTGTTTTGGTTTGGTTTGGTTCTTTTACAGAGATGGTGTCATCTTTGCAAAGAGACGTGTTAGTAAAGGATGGTCAAGTTCAACAACTACAACAGGAGGTGAATCAACTGAAAAGTGAGAACAAAGAAAAGGATCACCAGCTCGAAGCCCTCAGCTCCAGAGTGAGTGTCGGGTCATCAGCAAATTGTAGCTGCGAAAAGCAGACACAGTGGAGTCACATGACACACGGTGGTGAGATGAGGCCAGTGCCCAAGGACACAGGGAGGGTAGCTGCTGGGCAGGTGGCCAACTTCTCTGAAGCCTTTCAAAGCACAGCATGTATGTGGCTCAGAAGAAGCATAATATATTTTCAAATCAAGCAAACATTCTCTAACCCCTATTATAAATGAGTTTGTTTAATCCCAGCAACAAACACATATGAGCATATACTGCCATTGCAAAGTTTAACATTAAACAGAATACGATCTCTCTGTGAGCACGGATGACCACACGGCTGCATCATGGTCCCAGAACCACTGGTTCTCATAATTGTCTTCAAAGCAGAACGTTTGAAGATCCAGATGCAAACACGCAGACTCTCATTTCCTCCTTAGACTTTAGTGTGTAGAATGTCTCTATGGAAGATGAACGTGGTAGGCAAGCAAAGAGCTTTTTCCATGTAACTGACCATTTGCAAATCTTGCCTTCAATGCTAACTTTAGAATCCTGCCTCTATAGGATAAGATTTCTCAGTATTTGTATGATGTGCCTGTTTCTGTGAGTCAAGGTAAAATCTCAAAGCTTTCATCTCAGGTGGCAACTCAGAGATTCCCAGAGGCTACCCGATAGCTAGGTCTGCATGGGGGTGGGGTGAGTACAGATCTTGAGGTTCCGAGGAAAAGGCACAGTAAGTAATACCTAGTACATAGTACCATACCCAGTTTGGAGCTGGTGAAAGGCACTGCATGAGCTTTGGGATCAGACAGACCAGGGTCCAACCCCAGAGCTTTCTTTTCTTGTAACTTATTTGGCCTCCATTTCACCATCTGTGAAATGGGGATGACAAAATCGTTTTCCGAGAAGTGGGAGGCTGGTTTTAGTTGTGCTCTTCTGCCTCTGCCCCGGGTCGGCTGCCTGGCCAAGCCCTCTGCATTCGTTTCTCCCAAGCAGAGTGTCTTCCCAGGCATGTGCTATAGCTGTTTAATGTGGTGTGTGTGTGTGTGTGTGTGTGTGTGTTGGGGACGGGAAGGGGATGCAGAGCTGGTGCTAAGTAGAAGGAATCTGCAAAGACAGCACCTGCTTGGCTCTTCTACCTCCTGAAGTGCATTTGAATGATTTATGTCCCCGTTTCCCCTTCCTCGTTGACCTTGGAATGAGGTCCCTTCTCCTCTAGACTGTGCTGGCCAATAGCACAAGGGCTCATCACCACCAAGGGTACTGCTCTTGTGAACATTTGAGATGCCTTTTTTTAATGACATACATCATGTGTGTTAATTTTAGAAAAATATGTAGTTGACATTGAAAAGAAAAAGTAAAAAGAGAGGAGAGGAAATGCTACCTTGAGAAATCAGTGTTAATATTTTCATGTCTGTTTTTCCAGTCTTGTTTCTATATATTGCCTAGAAATCAATCAATCATTTTATAGTGAATTTATACTATGCATATTTTTTAAATTTTTAAATACTGATTATTTTCCCATTCTAATAAATCAATGCTCTTATCATTCGTCTTAAAAGCTACATACTTTCTCCTGGATGTACCCAGTGTTATAAAGTGGTCTGCTGTTCTAAACAACACTTGGGTTGTTTCCTCTTTTTTTTTTTCTTCCACTGTTACTGACAATTCTGTGAAGAGCATCCTTGAAACTACAGATTTACTTATTTCTCCAGTCATTGTCCTTAAGGTACATTCCTAAAGTGGGAATTGCTGGGTCAAAAGAAGGCACATCCATCCTTATGCCCTTAATGCCTGTTGCCAAGCCGCCCTCGGGCAAGACAGCTCCATTTACCCCTCCACACCAGTCACGGCAGTTGTGTCTTTGAGATGCAACCTGCACAAAAGCCCTAAGATGGACCTGGGCTCACTGGCTCGGCCCCTTCCACCCTCACTGGTCACAGCGTGAAAATATCCCAATTCCTGCACCCTAAGTACCCAGACTCTACAAAGCTGGATTTCCCCTGCGGTGAAGTTTGCAGGCTTTTGAAGAGGAATTTAGACGCTCTATTCCTCAGAACTCATGAGAGGGGTGAACTGGGAACGACTGCAGGATCCCGTGCTCCCATCACACAAAGGGTCTCGCCTCTCAGAATTCAGCGGTGTGATTGGGTTATACAGCAGGAAACACTCCTGGGCGTGAACACAGGTACTTGGGACCCCCAGCCAAGCCCCCGTGGCCTTGTCCTTTTTCTCCACAGTGCTCAGTGCTGAAAGAAGAGTTACAGAAGGAAGATGCCCAGAAGGAGAAGTGGGAAGCCCAAGAGAAAGAGTTAAAACTCTGCAAAACCGTGCGTTGAACCTCCTGACCCCTAGGTGTCCACTGAAAGCCTAGATTGTGGCCTTGAGGGTTTTGGAGGGGTTCCTTGGCCCATTAGCTAGCACAAGCTCTGGGGCTTTCTGGGTGTTTGTCTGTTATTGTAGTCTCCTAATTCTTTGATTTGCTAGCCTCAAAGAGATGGGTGAAAAGACCATGGAAAACACACGCTCCCCAGATTTTCTGGGCAGTTGGCTCAAGGCCCCTCATCAGGTTTCCCCTGGGGAAAGGGACGGGAGGTGGCCACCGTATGCTGCTAGAAATTCACCGCGGTCCCTACCCCTGGACTTGTGATGCCCAGACTTTCATGATCCACTGTCACAAGTTTTATCACAGCCCTGAACACTGTTATTCACACAACTCTTCTTGAAGTATTTTTACTTAAATACATTCAATTTTACAACAATTCGTAAAAACAAAATAAAAAGCAAATGTATCAATGGCCTTGTATGGAAGGTGAACATAAAAATGAATACAATGAAAAGACCACTCAATGTAAATGTTCACCCCCTGTACCAGCCCAAACCCTCGTGCACATCACCAGGCATACGTTTTCCATCCGTTGGGAAGGACGGTGCCTGGGACGGGGGCAGGAGACGTGTGTTCTTCTCTCTGTCAGGAGCACACTTCTCTGACTCAACTGAGAAAAAAGAAAAGTGTCATTGTTCTTTTTTTCCAAACTGTGCCCATTGTGTCTTCCAAACAGCCCTTATTTAGATTGAACTCAAAAATATACCCCAAGGAAAGAGATTCTAATGAGTGGATAGGTATCTTGTACTGTTTAATCCAGGATCCATGCTGATCTTCAAAAGAAACTCAAATTTTCCCTCACCCAGCCCTTTCATTGCATCCGTTGAAAGAAAGTCTACTTTGCCTCAAAGATGTGGAATTGTCCCCCAAGGGAAGGAATGAAGCGAATCCCAGACTAGGTTTCTGCCTTAATGAACCGGATGAAATGAGCTGTGAAGTTGACTTCCCTGTTGTTGGAACTCTTTCAGCAAATCCAGGACATGGAAAAAGAAATGAGGAAGCTCAGGGTGGAGCTGAAAAGGAGCAGTACCGAGCAGAGCCGGATCTCTATGATGCTGCGGGAAAAGAGCAAGGTATGGCAGGGACAGGTCGGCCTGGGAACCACTCTGGGGCAAGCACTCCACCTGCATCATCTCTGTTCATCCTCACAATGACCCCATGCGGTCTATACTGGTATTAACCCCACCTTACAGTCGGGAAAACTGAGGCTCACAGAGGTGAAGGAAGTTATCCAAGTTCACTTGCATAAAGTAGTTGTGGCAGAACTTGAATCCAGGTCTGCCTGACTCCAAAGCTCCTGTGTGTAACCACTACCGTAGACTGCCTTCAAATCTTAATTGTGAAATTATTTAAGAAAGAATTGATCCATTAAATCAAGTTTGCCAATGATGTTGTTCCAACTTAAATTCTCATATTGATTTTTTTTTGTCTTTTTGTTCCATCATTGAGAATGTTTTTAAAAATCTCAACATGTTTGTAATTTGAGTGTTTCTTCTTTTAATATGAACGATGTTTGCTTTATATATTTTGAGGCTGTGTTACTAGGTGCATATGAATTTAGAATCCTAATACTTCCTGTAGAGCAAAACTTCAGATCATCATGAAATGTCCCTTTTCATCTCTAGTAGTGTTTCTCCCTTAACGTCTCCTTTGTCATTTAGCTTCATCACTGGCTTTCTGTTGGTTACAGTTTTCATACCATATCTTTTTCATATGTTCTCTGTCAATTTTTGTCTTAAGGTTTAGACATATGCCTTCAAATAGCGTATCATTTTTACAAAATCCAGTTTGACAATCTTTGACTTTTAGTCCATTTATATTATGTAATTACTCGTGTCCTGGGGTTTAAATCTACCTTCTTGCTCAATACCAGATGTACCATCTGTGTTATGTTCCTTTCTCTCCTTTCTTGCCTCCTTCTGAGTGGATGGTTTTCTCTTATTCCACTTTCCCCCTCTATTAGCTTGGAAATATTTCACTTTTTTACACTTCTTTTAGGAATAGTAAGACAATAGCATTCATCCTTGACTCACCAAACTCACACATTAATTAAGTTTTTCACTCTTCTACTATTCTCTTAGTAGTCATCCTGAAGACTACAATATGCATTCTTTTTTTTGTTTGTTTTTTGCGGTATGCGGGCCTCTCACTGTTGTGGCCTCTCCCTTTGCGGAGGACACGCTCCAGATGCACAGGCTCAGCGGCCATAGCTCACGGGCCCAGCCACTCCGCGGCATGTGGGATCCTCCCGCACCGGAATACGAACCCATGTCCCCTGCATCGGCAGGTGGACTCTCAACACCTACGCCACCAGGGAAGCCCTGCATTCTTAACTTACCAAGAGGCAATAGTAGTTGATAATTATGCCCTTCTCCTTGACAGTGCAATGAGTTTCAAACACCTTAACTTCACTTAGCCCCTCCAGATTTATAAGCCATTGCTGTCATTTTCTAAACTCCTCTTGATACTTAAAACCCCACAAGACATTATTAGTGTTTTTCTATAGTCAGTATCATATCCACACATTACCCTTATTGTTGCTTGTCTTTTCTGCATCTCTGATCACCCACCTGGGTTCATTTTTCTTGTGTCTGAAGAATAGCCTTTAATGTTTTCCCTCATTGTGGCTCTGCTGATGACAAATTCTCAAATGTGCCTGTGTGTCTGTCTGGAGATGTATATTTAACCTTCATTCTTAAAACACATTTGACTGTGTATTGAATTCTACAATGGCAATTCTTTTCTTTCAGCACATTAGATACAGCATTAGATATGTCACTATTGTCTTGTGGCTCCTATTATTTCTATTTAGAAGTCATCTGTAAGCCTAACTGTTGTACCTTTGCATAATCTGTCTTTTTCTCCGGTTGCTTTTAAGATTGTCTTTTGCCTTGATTTCCAGCAGTTTTATTATGGTTTATCTAGGTGTGGATTCAGTTTTATTTACCTCGTTCAGAGTTCGTAGGGGCTTCTTGAATCCCTGGCTTGGTGTTTTGCCTTAGTTCAGGCGCTTGGGCTCTGTACCACACAGGCAGTGGGGAGCTACTAAGGCTTCTGAACAAGTGACTGATGCAATGACATTCGTGGACAGTAATTAGGGTGAAAATGATAGTTACAATTTCTCACGTACTAGGAGTTTCCTTGAACATTTCATCGCTTCATCTTCACAACAGCGCTGTGATCTAGAAATCATCCTCTCCATTTTACAGATGAGAAAGTCAAGGCTACTAGTTACTAGTAAAGTAACTAGCCCAATGGCACAGTCGGTTTTGTCTGACTCCAGGTTCGTCTGACTTCAGTGACCCTGGTGTAGCAAACAGCCACATGCTACTGTTTACACTGAAATTAATGAAAATTAAGTAAAATTTTTAGTTCAGTTCCTCCGTCACACCAGCCCCATTTCGAGTGCTTGATCCCCAGATGCGGCTGGTGGCTGCCGTATTAGACAACACAGCCTCGCTCAGAGTACCTGTACCGTTGCAGAAAGTTCTGTTGGACAGAGCTGCCTTACAGCTGGGTAACTCTCACAGTACCGTTAAGATTGCACTGGAAGAAACTAAACTCGAGGCGAGGAGGCCAGTTGTCACAGTCCAGCTTGCATGTGAGAGGGGTTGGAGGACAGGCGTGAGACCCCCGAGTGTGAGAGAGGGAGCAGGGCGGCTGTTGAAGGTGACTCTGAGGCTTGGGGATGGGAACGGGGGCTGTTCATGCAGAACACAAACAGGGGCAGAGTCCAAGGCTGGACTTGGCTTTTGCAGCACATGAAAAAGTCTGCTGACATAGAAGTCAGAGCATGTTTAGACGTGGGAGAAAACTAAGGCCCAGAGAGCTTAGATGACTTTTCCAATGTAACAGAGCTCAGCAGAGGCTCTTCCACTGGACCACACTACTCAGAAGAAAGCTCTTAAGGGCTTTTCTGGGTCTTTTATTATATCCCTGTGATCCCCCTCTTCAGATCCCTAAAAAAACAGCCTGTGAATTTGTTTCAGCACAAAATCTTTCCATTTATTTACGAGAGTTTGCCTCATTTCCTGTTAGTGCCAGGGCCCATATCTCAGCAGGTGCATCTAAAAACTGAGCAGCTGCGAGGCCTACACAGGCCAGCCAAGGGAAGCGTGGAGCACTCCCAAGCTTACCGTGCGTTGACTGTTACCCAAGCAAGGGGGGAAAAGTAGGCAAGCTTCTCCACTTTAAATGCCTTCCTTGGCAGGCTGCAATTCTTAATAGACATTGCTTTAGCAAGCCTCCAGAGAGGTTACCACCAGTGAGTGTGCTCAAAGTGGTAATGACAAACAGTTATGATAAGAAACCCAATCATAACATTTCCAAGTACCCATCACGAGTTAGTAGAACGAGACTGTACGGCGGACATTGCCGTCCCCCTTTCATAGGTCACAACAGTACTTAACACACTCACAGAGCCCTTAAGCACTATTCCGAACATTGAATCCCCACAAGAACTCTACGCAGTGATACTATACTATCATCCCCATTGGACAGATGAGGACACTGAGTCCCGGAGCAGTGAAATAACTTTCCCAGGGTCGTACGGCTTGTTAGGGACTGAGCTGGGATGGGAGTGTGCGGTAGAACATAGTTGAGCCCCGGGTGCAGAGCTCGGCCCTTTCCCGTAGGGGGCAACTCCCTGTGAGTCTGCTGCTATCCTGTGCATGCCTGTGACCCATGCTGCTGGGCTGCAGCTGTCCCTACCCCTCAGGGACTCCCCCACTGCCATTAGCACCCCCCAGAAGAGTTTCCCCAAAGGGCATGATGATCACATTAGCAGCAAGCCCTCGGTTTCATCATCCTTTCAGGTTGAAGAGAAGCTTCGGGAGGATTCCAGAAGGAAATTGCTTCAGCTGCAAGAAATGAGGAACAGAGAAAACCTCATTAAAGCCAATTTGGAAAGGGTAGTAGGTCAGGTAGGTGTGCTGCAGAGCCCCTTCATGGGCCCGTGCTCTCCACGGAATCCCGCACCCAAGCGGCCGGCAGGGATGAATGAGGAGGAAGATGGCCTGCCTTAGCTCACCCGCTTATTTTCTATACGAAGAAGTGTCTAGAAAGATCTAGAGCTGAGATTCTATCTAGATCTGGAGTCTGAGCTCTTAACCACGATGCTCTACTACTTCGCTATTAGTTACTAAGCTAAGCATCATTTTTCTGTGTTTTGAAGAAAGTTTCGTGAACCTTTGTCCCGCCCCCAAAGGTAGTGGAAATGACTCCTGCGTTAGTCCTGTCCCCCATCAGCTGCAGTTTCCCTTCCCCTCATTTCAGATGAGGATCAACAGTTCTCGGGAAACTCAGCAGTATTTGCTGCAAGAACAGTTACGGCAGCATCTGGCAGAGAAGGAGAAGCTGACCGAGGAAAGGCTACAGCAAGAGGAGAAGCTGAAAGCCAGAGTCAAGCGGCTAATGGCAGAGAAATCGGTAAGGTGGTCCCCGTCCTTCTCTTTACTACTGGAAACTGATGAAATGGGCTTTCCTATGAGAAACAGAGGGCACGTACTCAGATGGAGGAATCTCAGCAACTCCTTGTTGGGAGCTAAATTAATTAAAGAGGGTGAATGATGTAGGAGGAATTAACATGAAGCTTGAATCCTAAAACTCAGAGATCAACTTGAAGATCAACTTGAAGAGGCAAGGTTATTGAAATGTCTAGAAATGGTACTTTGCTTATATACCGCAGCTGATTTTATTGATACAAATCCCAGTCATTACTGCGGGTCCTGGTTTGTGTCTAAGTGTGTGCAAGACCAACCAATTGTATTTCAGTCTTTTGCTTTCTCTTCATGCATATCAGGGGAAACACATGGCCAAAACGGCTACTTACTTTTCCAGAAACCAGCCAATTAGAGGATAGTTAACAGTGGCACCTCTCAACTCAAAGGTGTCCACGGATCATATGGGGATGTTGTTGAAATGCAGATTCTGACTCAGCAGGTCTCGGGTTGGGGGAGCCTGGGATTCTGCATTTCTCAACAGCTCCCAGCTGGTACCGATAGCACAGCTCTGCAGACTACATTTTCAGCCACAAAGTCTTAGAAGAAGGTTTTCCCCAAGTTGGCCGATAAGAACCACCTGGGGCTTCCCTGGTGGCACAGTGGTTGAGAGTCCGCCTGTGGATGCAGGGGACACCGGTTCATGCCCCGGTCCGGGAGGATCCCACATGCTGCGGAGCGGCTGGGCCCGTGAGCCATGGCCGCTGAGCCTGCGCGTCCAGAGCCTGTGCTCCGCAAAGAAGAGGCCACAACAGTGAGAGGCCCTCGTACCGCAAAAAAAAAAAAATGCCCCTCCAGGGACTTCCCTGGCGGTCCAGTTGTTAAGACTCTGTGCTTCCACTGCAGGGGGCACGGTTTCGATCCCTGGTCAGGGAACTAATATCCTGCATGCTGCATGGTGCCCGCAAAAAAAAAAAAGCCCCTCCAGGAGCAAATTTGATGTGATTGTTCAGAGATGAGACCAGAATGACAACAAGTGGAAACCCAAGCTTAGAAGAATATTAGAAATAAAAAAGAAATAAAACATGGGGAGGGAACATAGGGGGGATCTCTTATTTATAGTGATGCTAAGTAGGTAGGAAAGTTGGAAATCTTCCTAGATGTGACTCTGTATTCGAAATGCAATTTTTAAATTCCTTCTCTGCTGAAGCCCTGTAATGATATTTTCCAAGGTACTAAGTAAGTGACAGGGTTTCTGCTAATCCATGATTTGTTCATGTTTCTTCAAATACAAGAGAGGGAGGTTGTGATCACTGATAAAGCTGCTGTCCTCACCATTCTGGCCACAGGAGCAGTCCTTCAGTGATCTAGGAGCCAAGTGCAAAGGGTCCCGACATGAGGAAGTCATTCAGCGTCAGAAAGAGGCTTTATCTGAGCTTCGTGCACGAATCAAAGAACTTGAGAAGGCCTGCTTGTCAAGTAAGTTTCCTCCTGCCTAGTCACCCCCTCTGTGCTGAGAACCGTGGACCCCAGACTTGAGGGTTCACTTTAGGGACTAACCAATTTGCCAGGACCACCATCTTCTATCCCCATCATTTCATAACTAAAAAAACAGAGTTATAAAAAAAGATGGGCAGGAAAAAAAATAGATGGGTAGGCATGAGCTCAGAGTCAAGAGCAGGCCTTGATATTAAAAAAACAGGATTTCATGAAAAACTCAGAACCTTGTCCTTCTTTTTCTTATTTCACTGTGGCCCAGTGAAAACTTTTTCATAGACGGATGCTGTGCAAGGACCAACCTTGGGGAACTTCCCAGGATAAATACCCTGTTTAGAGGGAATAGGGCTTTCAAGAAACCAAGCTTGCTGCTGGGTGGAGCCCTGGGCTAGGACACAGAAGCCTGGGTGCAAGTCCATCCTCACACCTGTGGCCGAAGGTTCCCCCTCAGTGCCCCAGCCCTGGGAGGCTGCAGCCTCATCTGAGCTGTGTGGCCTTGGACAAGTCATGTCACCTCTCTGGGCCTCGATGCCTCACCTGCCAAGGGAGGATGGTGAGCTCATTAGTACTGGCCTGTGGTAAGTGTCCAGTAAATAGCAGCTGTGACTTTTACATGCAGTAACTTCTTCCTGAGCCTTTCTTTTGAGTGTAAATTATTTCTTTTATAGATCATAAGGACCACATGGATGGATCATTTCTAGACTTAAAGACCCTCGGGATGGAAAAAAATGTTCGGAAAATATTGGATGTAAAACCTGAGTTGCCAACTTTTTCAAGAGTAGAGATCCGAACGGTAACCAAAGAAACTTTGTCTCTGCATTGACTGACACGTGGGGAGGGTGGGCATGAGGACAGACACTAGCCGTGTGCCCTGGCACCACTGTATACATCATTGGTTCGAGGCCAGGTCCTCCCTGATGGGCTGGCACCTGTATGGACTGGTCGGTGCCTGGCCATACCAGTAATCCAATGTTTGAATAGAAAGGCGGCTTCCCATCATGTACAGCATGATATAGCATTGCACTGATGCTGGCCAGGTCAATCTCTGGGCCCTCCTTTTCACATCACACGTTATATTCTGCAGAAAATATCCAACAAGCTAATGTACAACAGTATGTCATGAGCTTGCCTAACATTTGCTTTTTGCTATAAACTGAAAAACATGAACACATAAAGGGCAGCAGAAGGGAGCCATGATGATTAAGAAGACACAAGGTCTAGAATCAGAGACCTGTGTCCTAATCCCAGCTCTGCAAGCTCTGTGACCTTGGGCAGGCTCCTAACCTTTCTGGGACTTCAATTTCCCAGCTGTAAAATGATGATGGAAAAATTAAAGGAGATCATTATGTAAAGTGCTTATCCCAGTGCCTAGCTCGTAGCGAGCACTTTAATAGGTGATAGTTATTATTATTAAACAGTATTTAAAGAGCATTATCCAAGAAAACCTTCCTTTCTTAGGGAGCATAGTTTGTGCTTTCCAGGATTTTCAGAAGTACTTTGATTGTTAGGTTGAAGGTGCTCTGTATCCTAAATGGATGTTTGATAAGGTGTTTGACTGACACATGACAATGGACAGCTCAGGCCAGCGTGGCTTGCTGCGGCAGCTGGTCTAAACCAGCTTTTGGAAAACATAATAAAGCCATCCTATCTGTACCAGCATTTTCTCCTACAATTTTTCTAGACATTTGCTCACACGTCTAGAGGTGTGAGTCTTCAGAAACGTGTTGGTCTTCCTGATAAAATTGAACCTTCCTTCTCTGAGGTTGAGAGTAGAGGGACCGTCTCCAGGTGGGGAGCTCAGCTGGATCTCACGTCCTGATGGTCCTGCTTCCAAGACCTTCTCCTTGGCAACAAGCCCTCATCCCACCACTGACACCACAGAGCAGGAAACCTCCTAACTCTCAATCCTCCAAGGTTGGCAGTAATTAAATGAAAGAGCAGGAGCAAGAATAGCTGACATCTGTGAACTGCTTACTGTGTGCCAGGCGTTGAGCTCAGCCGGCTCCATGCCTTATGTCATTTAACCATCATAGCAGCCTTGTGTCATAGTTACTATTATTGTCCCCATTTAACAGATAAGAAAAATTAAGGCTTCAGGAGGTCAAGTACCTCACCCAAGGTCACAGAATAATGATTGAAGACACACCAGGGGTGTGTCCCTGGTGGTCTGTCTGCTAGCGTGCAGAGACCGGGTGGGGACTGTGTGCTTGGATCCTGTAGCCCAGGCTCTTCCTTAGTGACCCTCCCCTCAGGAAAAGAGGGGGCGTCTGGAGAGGTACAGACGATGCAGCTCAGGGTAGCTGAAGACACTGAGCAGCATCTCAGGTTCTTTTTGCAGCAGATCTGCCCGGTTTATTGTCATCTTCAGATACCCTCTTTTATTCTCATCTCCATAGATACATAGACAAATATGTCCACGCTTATCTATCACAGTCCCTTTGGGGGCCATTATAGTTTTTTAGTTGTTTTGTTTTTAATCTCAGAGGTTTTCAGGGTAGTGCCAACAAATGCTAGGGCTAAGAGGTGCTCATGGCAAGCATTAAAAACCAATTTATTTTTTAAGGAGGCTTATTATGGTTATTTGTAGTCGTTCAGTTCGGGTAACCTATTCAGACTGGTGGCCATTGCATGCAGTCATTTGGGCTTCCAGCAGCCAGCTGGCTGGTTGGGGTCTTAGGGAGATGCAGCTGCAAACACTATCTGCATTGTCTCTGGAAAGGGTCTGAAGTGATGCCCACCCACCAGGTTCCAGAGCTAGGAGAAGGTTGGGCCAAATTTTGTGAGGGTATGGTTTCTGCTGCACAGAAATGAGATTCCTTTAATAAAAAGGAGGGAGGCTATTTTCCACTTAACCTTCATTCGTTCATTCAACAAACATGCCCACTATGCACCACTCGGTGCCAGGTGCCATGCTGGGCACAAGGAGGGAGATAGTGAGCAAAAGCCGCATGGTCCCCATTTTTCTGGAGCTTGTCTTCTCAACATCAGCGCTACTGATTTTTTGAGCCAGGTAACTCTTTGTTTGGGAGACTGCCCTATGCATCGTGGGGTGTTTAGCAGCATCCTTGTCCTCTACCCACTAGACGCCAGCAGCAATTATGACAACCACAAATGTGTCCAGGCATTGCTAAATGTCCTGGAGGGGGTAGGGTGGACAGAGTCACCCCCGGTTGAGAACCACTGGCCTAAAGGGAAGACAGACGAGACGGTGGCCAAAGAACGGCACAAGTGATGCATCATTTCAAAGGCAGTCGTGCTCTGAAGGGGTAGGAACACAGTCATAAAGAAAGCAGTTCACAGAGTCAGACTGGATTTAAAACCAACTCTCTTGGCATGGACATATATACACACACACGCCACCAAAGGTAAAATAGATAGCTAGTGGGAAGCAGCTGCATCGCACAGGGAGAGCAGGTCGGTGCTGTGTGTCTACCTAGAGGGGTGGGATAGGGAGGGTGGGAGGGAGACGCAAGAGGCAGGGGATATGGGGATATATGGATACGTATAGCTGATTCACTTTGTGATACAGCAGAAACTAACACACCATTGTAAAGCAATTATACTCCAATAAAGATGTTAAAAAAATTAACTCTCTCAAATTATTCTTTAGTATCTTTCCAGTTCTTCCATTATTGTTTGGGTTATTCTTCTGGATGTAGAAAATCATAATGGAATGCCAAGAGAGTTTTTCTTCTTTTTTTTTATTTCAGCCTCAAAATGGCCTTTCCAGCCCAGGGTCCATCATGGCCACTGAGAAGTTAAGGAAAATGGATGTGGCTGACGCTTTAGATCTTAGTGAAAAGCTGGTAGGTATACCCAGCATCAGTCCCCTCCTGTCCAAACCTGCGTGCCCTGCAGATAGTTTAAACATCAACTCCACATACATGTTTAGTTGTTACAGTAGCTCCACGAGACCCATCTCCTATCCCAGCATGGGCTGGAAATTGCAGAGCCCAATTCCTTGCAAGACTGGGTAGTAAGAATGAATGTTTATGTCTGTTGTCATTCCCCCTCCCCACTTCCCCCCAATTCTCAAAAAGGCATAGTGTAAATGGATGCGGGGGAAAATGAAAGTCGTACTAAAAACCCCAAATGCACTCATTTGCAAAGCATGTGTTTCTTCTCTGCAACTGCAGAAAATGAGTGAAACAGAATTAGACGTTTGCCTCCTCAAAGTGGTCACCAGCGGTCTTGGGCCAGGCCTCTTACCTGCGAAATGCTTTCTCGTAGTACATGGACATGAGCAAAACCCTCGGGAATTTGATGAACATCCAAGGTATGTCAGGTCACGTGTCCATGAAACACCTCTCCCCAAAAGAGAGGGAGAGAGTCTACCAGCTTCGAGAAATAGACCTGTACCTGGTGTTTGATAAGATCACCCTACTCAAGAACCAGCTGCAGAGAAAAGAGGAGCTTTTGAGACGATACGAGAAGGACATTGAACAGCTCAAGTATGGCCCATGTCCCCGGCAAAAGGCCCAGGCCTCCATTCTCCAGGCTAAACCTCGGGGCAGCTGCAGACCCGTAGGGACCAGGACAAGAGGACAGAGGCCTGGGTGTGGAGGGGGGAGGCGGGATGGTGACTCACGGCCTGATGGACCCAAGTCTCTGGGCAAGAAAGCAGCAGTTAAAGTACCCTACTGCTAAGGAATAAGGTGCACCTTTTATAAATGTGTCTGATGTTTCACCATGTGTGTGCTTTTCGTAATTCCATCCTATTTTCAGTGGTATCCGTTCCCCGACCCTCTCTGGAAAATTGGGAGGGGCTGGTAGCATAACCGTTGCCCCCTTCATGCTGCACGTCCACAGCCAATGGGCTATTTATTCTGCCCTCTAGTCCCCACATCTTCAGCCTTCCCCCCACTTGTAAGGAAACCGCGAAGCCAGGCATATATGGAAGTGTTCTGAGGATCTCCCAGGTCGGGAGCATTGGTGGTGAGTGAGAAAGCTGAGGAGAAAAGAGACTTTGTCTCCCCTGTGTGCTCAGGCAGAGCCAAGTGTCGGTTCAGATGTACCAGTCACAGGTGGCAAAGCTGAAGGACATCTCCAAAGAGGCCGAAGAAAAGGCGCTGCTGAAGGAGGCCCTGGCGCACATGGAAGAGCGGCTGCACCAGGAGAAGAGGGTCACCAGGGCGATCAGGCAGCAGAAGGTGAGAGGTCCCTGCTCGGAGCAGAGCCTCTGAGGCTGCCCCTCAGCTCCCTTTAGAAACAGCCAACTGAAGTCCCAGTGGGATCCAGGCAGCACAGAATGCATTCGCTCATTGCAAAGGAAGGTGGCAGAATAGCTTTAGCATTAGGCAGACTTAGGTTTAGACTCTTGTTCTGCCATTTACTGTGTGACTTCAGGCACCTTTTCTTTTTTTTTTAACATCTTTATTGGAGTATAATTGCTTTACAGTGTTGTGTTCATTTCTGCTGTGTAACAAAGTGAATCAGCTATATGCATACGTATATCCTCAGATCCCTCCCTCTTGCGTCTCCCTCCCACCCTCCTTATGCCACCCCTCTAGGTGGTCGCAAAGCAATGAGCTGATCTCCCTGTGCTATGCAGCTGCTTCCCACTAGCTATCTGTTTTACATTTGGTAGTGTATATATGTCCATGCCACTCTCTCACTTCGTCCCAGCTTACCCTTCCCCCTCCCCATTTCCTCAAGTCCATTCTCTACATCTGTGTCTTTATTCCTGGCTGCCCCTAGGTTCATCAGAACCTTCTTTTTTTTTTTTTTGTAGATTCCATATATATGTGTTAGCTTAACCTCTCTGAGACTCATAGTCTAGCTTGCCTCTATTTTTTTTAACTTTCTTTTTTTTCATTTAATATTGGAGTATAGTTGATTTACAGAGTTGTGTTAGTTTCAGGTGTACAGCAAAGTGATTCAGTTATACATACACATATATCTATTCTCTTTCAGATTCTTTTCCCATATAAGTTATTACAGAATATTGAGTAGAGTTCCCTGTGCTCTACAGTAGGTCCTTGTTGATTACATATTTTATATATAATAGTGTGTATATGTTAAACCCAAACTCCTAATTTATCCCTCCCCACCACATTTCCACTTTGGTAACCATAAGTTTGTTTTCAAAGTCTGTGAGTCTGTTTCTGTTTTGTAAATAAGCTCATTTGTATCATTTTTTTTAGATTCCACATATAAGTGATATAATATGATATTTGTCTTTGTCTGACTTACTTCACATAGTATGATAGTCTCTAGGTCCATCCATGTTGCTGCAAATGACATTACTTCATTCTTTTTTACGGCTGAGTAGTATTCCACTGTATATTTGTACCACATCTTCTTTATCCACTCCTCCATCGACATTTAGGCTGCTTCCATGTCCTGGCTGTTGTGAACAGTGCTTTCTGAGACTCATAGTCTAGCTCGTCTGTATTTTTTTAACTTTTGATAATTCGTGTATTTTATCTTGTTCTTTCTATCCAGATAACTATTTTTTCTACCAGTTTTATTGAGACATAATTGACACACAGCACTGTACTGAGCTTAAGGGTGTCCAGCATCATGATCTGACTTCCCTGCCTCCTGAAATGATGACCACAATCAGTTGAGTGAACAGCCCGAGTGTTTTTAAAGACGGCGCTTCTGATTTTCATTGTTCTGCCAGGTGCCAGGGATACACCGAGGAATAAGCTCTCTGAGAATAAAGATTTGGGTTTGCTCTTCTGAGTAGCCAGAATAGTACTCCAGTCTTTCTGACTTGGGGCTGTGTATTTGTACACGCATGCTTGCGTGTATCTGTGTACATGTGAGTATGTGCTGTGTGTTTGCATGTGTGTGTATTTGCATGTGTGTGTTTGTTGCCTGCATGAGCTCTAAGGAGGCCAAGGTCATAGAAGGGTGCCCTTCTCCTCAACCAGGAGGTGATGGTCAGATAGTTCCTTGCAGAAGCCTGCCCTCCATCCTGCCAACCTTCCAGGCAATAGGTTTCCAGACAGCAGGCTCTCTGGCTTAGAGCCCCAGAAATGAAAAGTGGCTGTCCTGCTCTGAGGGAGCCTGGATGCGGTGTTTCCAGTGCTCACTGCTGTGAATTAAACATCACAGGCCTTAGTCTGCATGTGTCATCGGGCTGCCTCAGGCAGAGGACAGTTTCCTTTCACACCAAGCAATGCCAGGGAGAGCTGGGCCAGTGACAGAGTTGTGACTTTCCCTTTGATGTGCCCTCTGGAGAGTTCACCCCTCTCCGAAATGCCCCCCACCCCCACCCCCAGGGCTTGGCAGACTAGGCCCCAAAGCAGAGACACCAGACCACAGAATGGGACAGAGAAGGGCCCAAAAAAAACCATTGTCATGTACTGAAAACCTGAGGATTTACATAATCAGGCTTCACATGCATTATTCATGGGCTGCCTCATTCACACACAATGCAAGGGACATGCCAGCTTGTTTGTCAGGAAGAAAACAATAATACATTTGAAAGTTTTGCTGGATCCTAAAGGGCACTTGTATACATCTGTCTTTGCATCCGTTCCTTCCAGGGAGTATATCTTCGTTGTCTTTAAGCAGAAATGAACAGAAAGTAGAATTCCTCTTTTCTAAGGTTTACACTTAGTATTTTCACAAGGAGCCTTAGTTTTTTAGCCTTCTGTATAAAACTTTGAAACTCTTCAGCCGTTCACAGAGGTGGCAGGGTTGAAGCACTGAGATGAAATTACACACCTTAAGCTTCAGAATTGCCCCCCCCAAAAAAAATGGAGTTTGTAGTTTTAATGTTTGACCATCTCTTCACCAAGCAGACCTTTCAAGAATCAAAAGTCCTATTTCCACACTAATATCTCTGGCTGTGAAAATGAGACTTGGTATAAGATGCTGGGCCTTCACAGCGAACTGGGCCTGTGGCTCTGTCCATGTGGCAGAGGGAAGGGAACCGCGGCCCAGGCCGTGCTCACTCGAATCCACATCCCACATCCCTCGAGAAGCCGGCAGTGTCTCTCAGAGTTCAGAGGCCAGATTTGGAGTCAAACAAATAGGGGTCAAGCCCCACCGCTGCCCCGAATGACCCTGAGTAAGTGGCTTGACCTCTGTATCCCAGGTTCCTCAACAAAAGCAACCAAAAGTGTTAGCAAGGGGCCTACTCCGTGGGGCAGCGGGAGGGTTAAATGGCAAAATGCCTGCAGTGCCTGGCACATCACAAGCCCCGTGTCTAAGGGGGAAGAATAGGCAGCTCCTGGATGGGTGGGGACTCCTCTATTTCTTTCAGGGAGCTTCCTGCCAGCTGACGCCTTCCGCGGTCCTCCCAAAGCCGCCAGCTCTTATGGGACGCGCTCTTCTCTTTGGTGAATACGACTAGGGCCACGGCCAAGAAAGGACCCAGATACCTTTTGTGAATGGGTTAAGGCTGGGATATTCAAGAGGAAATTTTTAAATGCACAGAAGTTGCCACTTGGGAAGCACGCAAGCCCTTTCTCAGGGCTTGAAGTGGAAGAAAGGCTGAAGGGCACCGGCTGCTTCTGGCAGGAGAAGCCGCTCAGCTCTCCTGCCAATCAAATCTCCAGCCAATCAAGTCCTGGCTTGGGGGCGTGACCACCGCTTTGCCCTGTGGTCTGAGCCAGGAAAACCCCCTAACCTTCCCTCTGCTTAATTAGCTCAGGTCCCTCTTCTTTAAGATGAGAATAAAAATGGCACCTAGCTCGTAGCCTTCCCAATGGGAGCTTGTATACAAAAGCCTTAGCACATAGGACCACAAAGCATTCACCCTCTCCTACCATCGTCATTATCCTCACTATTCTCTTTAACTCACTATCTTCCAAGATTTCCTTGGGCCCAGGTATTCTCAAGATTCTGGCTTCCTCCGTGCCACTTGTGTGTTTTGTTTGTTTGTTTGTTTGTTTTTGCGGTACGCAGGCCTCTCACTGTTGTGGCCTCTCCCGTTGCGGAGCACAGGCTCCGGACGCGCAGGCTCAGCGGCCATGGCTCACGGGCCCAGCCGCTCCGCGGCATGTGGGATCCTCCTGGACCGGGACACGAACCCGTGTGCCCTGCGTCGGCAGGAGGACTCTCAACCTCTGCGCCACCAGGGAAGCCCCACAATTGGTAGATGTTGTGTAGGAGGAGCGTGGGATGGGAGGGGCTTGGGGTGGTGCTCTTCCGCCCACAATGATGAAGTAGAACCATGTGGCCAGGCCTATGCAGCCTATGGATAGAAGAAGGCTAAAGAAAAAGACCCTCCCGCACCCCCTTCATCACATCCCAGTGTGTTCAGTAAAGTTCAGGAAAAGCAGGTGCACAGGGGCCAGGCTCTGCCCTTCAGTGCCCAGCTGCCCACTGATGGAACTTAATCCAGGAAGGAATTTTGCAGCAATGTTCAAACTGGGGTTCCCTTGAGCCTTTGGGTGCCATGGACGGGTGTGACTCTCAAAGCACACACACCTTTCTCCCGCCAGAGAAGCTCTCCATTATCTTATACCCCAAGTTCCTCATGGGATTTTGCTTGGATAAACGGTTCTGCAAAAAAAGAGGTGGGGGATGGGGTGAGAGAGAAGAAGGCTGTTGGTTTAAAACTAACCCCTGCTTTATAATATCTGGGAATTTGGATAGTGATTGTCTCAACTGAGTTTGTGATAAATACTGAGTGGCTGCAGGCTCGAGGCCTTCTCCACGGAAAATGCCTGGAGGGCAACTGTCAGTTCAATACGGGCCCATCAGCCTTCACGGACAGTCCTCTGAGGGTAGAGTTAGCATCCTTCTGGGAGAATGGAAGAGTCTTGTAAGCACCTATGCCCTGTCCCAAAAGACAGCCTTATTTCCTCCCTGAGTTTTGTGACTACCCGGTAGGGTTGCCAGATTGAGGGGAAAACAAACGAACCAAAAACACGATGCCCAGTTAAATTTTAATTTCAGATAAACAACAAAAGCTATTCAGTATAAATGTCCTAAATATTACACGGGGCATATTCACACTCACAAATTTGTTGGCTTCATTCTGAAATTCAGATTTAACTGGGCATCCTGTATTTTATCTGGCAACCCCTCCAACATTTACTGAGCACCAACTAGACACCAAGCAGGGAGGTTCTGAAGCAGGTGTCGCAAAATGGCAGCCCACAGATATATTCCATTTGGTCCATGGGATTTTTTTTTTAGTTACATTTCAAACTAGGGCAGTTTCCTGGAATACTCTGGATTTCCAGCTTCTCTGGGAAACTTGGAAGATCTGGCGACCCTAGGCCCACAGACCCACAAGCCACCATCACAAGCCTCCATCTTCCAGGCCCCTTAGAAAGGCGCTGGGCTCATGTGTTTGCTGCTGTCCACCACCACCCCAGCTCACTTCACCCACTTCTTTTACTTTCCTGGCCGCTGTAGGAATCAGGTTGGCGACCCCAGTGGATGCTCAGGGCTCTAGGAGAACGTCTCCTTCCTGACACCACTGCACATTCACCTGCGGAGTGTCGGTCTGCAAGGGAGACCCCAGTTCCCTCTCACTTTTGTGTCTCCAGTGCCTAGGGGATGCTCTTTCTTTGATGAGCTGCCCCTGAGGTGCAGGGTCTTGAGCAGATCAGGGTCAGCAATAGTAATCAAACCCCAGGGGAGTGGCAAGCTCCAGGGTTTCAGTGATGCTGGCTTCCCAACAGGCCCCTGTCGTCCCTGCCAGGGAGGTTAGCCACTGGGGCTTTCAACATTTCCACTGGGTGGAAAGCCACTGGACATCTACAGCCTCTTCCACTGATCTAGGAGGCTCTGCTTCCAGCTAAAGCAGATCTGTCCTCCAAGAAGAATACAGTATCCTTCATAGCCTTCTTGGTTGACCACCTCCTTCTCTGCTGGAATCTGGAACAGAGATTCCCTAAAAGGTGCAGCAGGACAGTGTAGCGTTACCCCAAAGCCACACCCCCTTCTGCAGACCTCTATCCTCACCTCCTCACCTAGGAAGGCTCAACATTCCATCCAAATGGGTAGCATCTGAAAGTTGAGAAAAATCCATTTTTCTCTGATGCAAAAGGCAAAGAAGAACATAAGCTAAATTTGGTCAATATTCTTTCTGTGTTAAAGAGACGAATGTTTGGAGAGCTGATGAAGAACTCAAAGATGCAGAACTCACATTTCCAGGTGAGCCAGAAGAGAGAAGAGAGAAAACCCTAGAACGTCAGCAGGAAGCCCAGTTGACAGTTATCCCACATCTATTATGTATTGAGCATTTGGCATGTGCCGGGCACAGAGCCAAACACTCCACGTGCAGTATCTCTTTTAAGCTTCACAACAACCCTATGGGGTGGGTGTTGTTATTATACCCAATTGACAGATGAGGTGTCTGAGGCTCAGAGACTTTCTTTGTCCAGAGCCACACAGCTCAGTAGGAGAGCTGGGAATCAGTGCAGATCTGACACCCAGCTGAGTGCTAGCTTTTCCTCCTTTAGGTTAGAAACCTCCAGGTAATAAACCGGATACATTTCCAGTGGCATTTCTCTGAAATTTCAAGGAAGCATCCTCTAGAATTCTCTTCCAAGTTGAGAATTAAGACTACGAAATCTTGAACATGTTGAAACATTGCCATTGACAAATCAGCCCTGGAACTGGAATTAAGCCAGTCTACGTTCCCACTTTGCAGACAGTAGAGGTGAGCTCGCAGGAAGCTAGAAAGCCAAACACATTTTGGTTGAATATGAGAGAGGAGACATTCAAGTTTGATAAAAGGCCACAGTCATGCTGAGGCAAGCAAATTATCATGGGAAGAAACGAAGATATTCTAGGTGAGGGATATATTTGGAAAATAGAAGCTTCTCAACCAGCATCCTTGTGCTAAGACCAGAAGGTGGTTACTCCCCAGAGCAGGATGTTAAGAGGATAGAGAGCATCCTGAGGGCCCCACTTGATCTGAGACGTTTGCCACCCTGCAAAGTGGAAACGACTGGAAGTTTGTTACTTATTCACTCACATATATGACTGAGCTGGGAGGAGGCAGAAACTGCCCTACATCTAGGTTTTGTCTGAGGACCACCTGGGGATGTGAAATGGCAGAGGAGATACTGGGATGGGTCCCGGATGTTGTGGGAACATTATGCTTCTCTGAGATGTGAGACGCCCTGGAACTTCACGCTGCCTCTGGCTTTAACAGAAGCGGGGCAGATGGTGCTTCGGCTAAGAGCAAAGAGCCAGCTTCCCATTCTCCCTGCCCTCCAGCCTGAGCTTAGAAGTTTGGTGTCTAGGATCTCGTCAGTACAGAAAGGTTTCCTCCAGGTTCCTTGCCAAGTGTAACTTGGGCGACTCCTTCCCCAAGAGTGGGCCTTGGGCTTCCCTGGTGGCGCAGTGGTTCAGAGTCCGCCTGCCGATGCAGGGGACACGGGTTCGTGCCCCGGTCTGGGAAGATCCCACATGCCGCGGAGCGGCTGGGCCTGTGAGCCATGGCCGCTGAGCCTGCGCGTCCGGAGCCTGTGCTCCGCAACGGGAGAGGCCACAACACTGAGAGGCCTGCGTACCGCAAAAAACAAAGGGGGGGAGGGGGCTTTTTTAAGGATATAGGGGTGAGTGCCTCATAAAAACTGGGAGCTGAAAGAGAGCCTGGCCTCGAAATAGAACTGGTAAGCCATCAGATCTCAGGCATCATCTCTTTTACACACACACAAGCATGCGCACACGCACACACAGGCCGTATCTCCTCTCTGTGTCTCTGTGTGGCTCCCCTGATCTCTGCTCTCTCCAGTCATGTGACAGGAAGGAATGACCTCATGGTCCCCCAGTTCAAAGGACCAGCCCAGGAAGCAAGTAGCATCTTAGAGCCCATAACCCCAAATCCTGGGAGTGACCATCTTAAAAGCCCAGCCCGTGCCAAGTGCCCAATCAGCTATGACCAGGGACAGAGTCACACACATGGCTGCCTGGATCCAGGAGTAGTGCTCAGAAAAGGGTTAGACAGACCCCCTAGAGTATGCTGCATTTTACCCTCCTAAGACATCAGAGACATAAGGCATTCAGTTCAGTAACAGCTTTTCGAGAGAAAGTCCATCCCAATGAAATTGCCTATAATCAGAAACTCCTGGTTCAAAAAAAGATGCAAATGTCAGAAGAAAATGTTATCTGTGTATCTGGAAGAGTGTACACCAAAATGTGAATAAGGTTACCTGTGGGTAGTGTGATAATGGTGGATCATTTTACCTTCATTTTGCTCACGTCTATGTGTGTATATAAATATTTTTTACAACAAAGATTTTATTTTGAGTAACAAAAAATGCCATTTGAGAAATATTTGGGGATCTCCCTACAATTATAGAGTTTGGGCATTTGTTGCTCTTGCTTGTTGTAGGTTGGAGCCAGAAAAGGCACCCCAAAGATGGACCAAGGAACGGAGATGCTGAAGAGAGAAATGTCCAGCAAATCCAGCCAGAGCCTTCTGTTTTCTAAACCTGGTGGAAGGAACTAGAAACGTCGTCCCGCTGGGCCTCGCGTGATGCTCCGTGAGTCAGTGTAACTCTTCTGCGTCAAACTACTAAGATGCTTTTTTAGGACATTAAAGGTTGCTACCCTAGTGTGTTGCTTCCTAGACTGGTATTTTGCACAATACTGTATTTTGGAGTGTGTGAGGAGAGGGGTTCTTTTCACAGATATTATGAATGTAAACGTATGCAGGCGTATGAAGAATAAGTTTGAAATTCAGACTCCTAGGCCTGGTAGATGCAGTTATGTGTTTGGGTAGTGACAAACCCAAATGTCACACCTCCAAGGAGCTCTGAGAAGCCCGCAGTTGAGAAAACCCAGGGCGTGTACTGGGGCCTCAGGACAGAATGGTAACCTCAGGGCTGTTGGGGCCATGGTATAGTGCATTTGTATCTGAATTGATTATAATAAATGTGAACAGCAACCAGTTTTATCGCTTCCATAACAGTGAGTCATGTATATATGGCGCTCTGCGGTGTTCAAAACACTTCTCGTCTAATCCTCTCTCAAGCCCTGGGAGGTAAATAGCATTATGTTCCCCATTTTACAAAGGAGGAAGCTGAGGCCCAGAGAGGTTAAATGGCCCGTCTAAAGTCACACAGCTAGTAAATTCAAGAATTGGGTCTGGAACCCAGGTTTCTAACTCCATCTCACGCTGCCCATTCTGCCGCACCAAGACAGCCCAGTAGGTCAAGTCCCAGGCCATCAGGACAGACCAAGTACCCAGTCAATCAAAGAACACACACTGCCCAGGTGGACACACCCCTTTCCCGTGGTGTTTGAAGAGACCCTCATTTTTGCCTTCTCTCCAGCCATCTGTTCTCTCCCTGCCTTTCTTGTACGGCCAGAGACCACCAAACAAAACAGGAGGAAGAGCCAGAAGCCATGAATATCATTTACTTTTATTTTTAAAAAGCCACAATAAAAGTATTTTGATATTTTAAAACCAAATGCATTCTTTATACTGATTAAAACTAGAAGGAAACGGGAAAAATGATTTGCATGATCTTCCACTAAAGGTACTTCTTACACAGTGAGAAGGGTGAGCATCACCTGACCTTAAAAATAATCTTGAAAATCCCAGCAGTTTTCCATAAAGAACATATTACTTATACTGTACCATATCCCCCAAATCCAAAACAGCAATCTCCAGCACCAGAAAAGATCACTTGGTCAGGCAGTAGTTAAGTAGCTGGCTCATGTTTGGAAGCCAAATTGTGTGGGAAAAAAAATACTTTGGTTGAATACAAATATTTGAATTTGCATAAGTTAAATGTAATGCCTATGTGACTCCACTGTATTTGAGGTCTTTCAAAGGACGTGTTAATCTTTATTGTATCAACATTGCAACCCACAATGGCAATGTCCTTTCTTCACTCCTTGAACTAGATGGTTCTTTAGGTGTCTCCTCAGCCACACACCCCTTTCTCTGAGAATGCACATTCCCCAACCAGGTTTACCCTACCTACTGCTGCTCTCTTGGCCACACCTGACTGGCTGATCAGTAGATAGTGTACCCAAGCCAGACCAATCAGGTTTCTCTTCTAACCCAAGCTGGGCCAATCAGCACCTGTGCCCTTGATATTTGGAAGTGGGACACGGAGTTACCACACAGGTCATTAATGGCCCGGAGCTGAAAGTCTTGATGCAGTTCCCAGCTGGGGTGGCCATTTCTCCCACTGTGTTTGGAGAAACAAAGCCAGTCTTAGAAAGAGATGGCCAGGATAGATAAGCAACAAGTAGAAACAAGAAACCAAGACCCAGGGAATTCCCTGGCGGTCCACCCTATGCTTTCACTGCCAAGGGCCCAGACTCAATCCCTGGTCACGTAGCTAGGATCGCATAAGCCACACCGTGTGGCAAAAAAAAAAAAAAAAAAAAAGAAGAAGAAGAAACCAAGACAACCCCCAGAGAGACAGTGCAGCAGACACTACAAGCCCCTTAGTCATTGCCTCCCTCTACTGTATAAGCAGAACGTGAAATGCCCTAATTTCCCAGCCTACCTTGCAGCTAGACCTGGCTGTGTTGTTCAGTTCTGGCCAGTGACATGCAGGTGAAGGCCCTGGGCAGGGCTTCCCTTCTGGAATTAAAGGCAAGGCATTGCTAGGAGAAAGTTTTTCTCTTTGTCCCTTTGCCTTGTCTCCTTTTCCTCTCCTGGAGCTCAGACTTGGAGCTGGAGCAGCCATGTTGGGGATCACCAGGTAACAAGCAAGAGACCAAAGCCCACCTCAAAGGACAGTGGAGTGGAAAGACATGAAAAGCCTGGGTGGGAGCCTAGTGGCATCACTGTGCTCTGCACTGTACGTGAACTGCCTACCTCTGTACATCCTGTTGTATAAATACATAAATCCTATCAGTTTCAGCCACTGTAGTCAGATGTACCTGTTTGTGCTGTGGAGCAAATCACTCAAAAGTTAGTGACTTAAAATGGCAACTATTATTTCTCATGATTCCATGCGTCAAGCTGGCCACTTGTACTAGTCTGGTTGGTTTGGCTGGGGCTAGTTTAGGGTGGCTTCGTGTACAGGGCAGCCTGGTCATTGCCCGGCAAGCATGGGGCGATTTTGCCACCCAGGGGGCATTTGGCAACGTCTGGACACACTTTGGTTGTTAAACTGGGGTGGGGGTGATCCTATCATCTCGGGGTAGAGGCCAGGGATGCTCCTAAACATCCTGCAGTGCACAGAACAGCTGCCCACAACCAAGACTTATTTGATCCAATATGTCAATAGTACCGAGAATGAGAAACCCTGGTCTAGAAAGGCCTCAGCTGGGACGTCTGATTCTGCCTGGTGTGGTCCCTCATCACCCAGCAGGCCAGACCAGGCCACGTGTGGTGGGTACAGGTTTCCAAGAGCAAGAGGAGAGAGAAAGCCCCAAAGCACACTTTTCAAGTCTCCACCTGCCATGTGTTTGCCAACATCTCATCAGACAAAGCAAGCCACATGGCTAGAGTTCATTTGGGAGGGGCTCCAAAGTTTTACCATCTACCCACATCCAGGTTTCTGTTATTTAAAGCTGAAGGCAGCGCGCGCCCAGAGCGTTAACGGGCGGGGGCGGGGGTGTGGCGTTGGGAGGTCCACTGGGCCTCCTGGTAGCCTCCCTGAGTTCAACCAATCCAGTGAGGAGAAGCCGTGGGCGGGGCGAGCTCCGCTGCCAGAGCGGCGTGAAAAATTTCCCAAGGCAGAGCGAAAACCTTTCCTGAGCGACGGAGCATGCCCGCTGGTGAAAGGTCCAGCCCAACTTTCACCACATCCCAGACTCCAGAGGGACTTTTCTGAAACCCAGAGAATTGACCATGTCCTCAAACAGCTTAAAAATCTTCCATGGCTCCACCGTGCTTCCTCAGGAAAAAAAGATCACACTTCAGTGGGTGTTTTATGCTTCATCCTCAACCAATTTCTTTAGCCACGTCTCCCACTACTTTTGCAAGAACTCTTTTGCTCCACGGATGTTGAAAACTTGCAGCTTCTCATACATACCATGTTCTCTGTGCACACAGGTTCACCTACCTGCGATTCTCTGCCCAGGCCCTCTCTACCAGGATAATTGCATCTGTGCTTTCTAGGTCTATGAAGACAGTCATGCTTCATCCCTCTGGCATAGCTCTTGTTGTTTTTTTTTTTTTTTCTTCTTTGTTGCTTTACAATGGTGTGTAGTTGCTTTACAATGGTGTGTTGGTTTCTGCTTTGTGGCAGGGTGAATCAGTTATGCATGTGCGTGTGTTCCCATGTCTCTTCCCTCTTGCGTCTCCCTCCCTCCCGCCCTCCCTGTCCCACCCCTCTAGGTGGTCGCGGAGCGCTGAGCTGATCTCCCTGTGCTGTGCGGCTGCTTCCCACTAGCTATCTATTTGATGTTTGCTGGTGTATATGTGTCCATGGCATAGCTCTTCTTATTCTGTGTTGTGAATATACTCTATGTGCTCCATGTCTTATCTTCACTAGAATGTGAGCTACTTGAGGGCAGGGGTCTTGGCATATTTTATACCTGTATGGAACTCTAAGACCTACCAGGGTGCCTGGCACCGGATAGATACTCAATAATTGTTTATTGAAAAAATGAATGGATTATGAGCTCCATGAAGGAAAAAAAAGAAAAGCTGAAGGCATTCCAACTGATGCAGAAAGTTGCCCTGATTCCTGATGACTTTCTGGTTCCTGGTTTCTTTCCTTGGAAAGGCCCATTCCAATGCCTGCCCTTGGGTTCCACTAGGACGTTTTGTATCACTCAAGATTCTCTGGTTGCAACCAACAGAAATCTCCTGTGGCTAACTTAAACAGAAAAGGAGTTTACTGAAAGGAAATGCGGAAGGTTAGAGAATCAAAGGGCAAGCAAAGCGGAGGAGTCTGGACAGGCAGGAGCCATTTTTTCTTCTCCATAGATGTCGCCTTTTTTCTTCAGCCGGTTTGAGTTTCTGTTATTTGCAACCAAAATGGCATTTACTAAGACGCTCTGCACAGCCCCAACTGGTAGCTCTGAGAAGCTACCAGCGACCTTTCTTTCCCCTGACGTTGTACCAAGGGACAGCAAGGTACCTGCAGTCCCCCCCCCCCCAGAACTCCCAAACTTCTGATCCCCCAAGAAGCTAAGCCAAACAACTTCCTTCCACCCTTGCCAAGGGGGGCCCATTTGGATTCGTGACTTTGCAGATAAGGTGCCCTTCTCCAGCAACTTGGCAGAGCCAGCAGTGCCTGCTGTTGTGGAAACCGGGGTCATGAAGTGTCTACGGAAGAAAACAGCTTCCCCTGGATCCGTGTTGCAAAGTGTGTTCCTGGTAAGTGGAATGGTTTCCTATTTTTTAGGGTCTTAGGAATAAAAGCAATACACTAACAATGAGAGGAAACCCAAAATCTGCTAATGCATTTATTTTTTTTATTATTATTATTTTTAAATTGATGGCTGCATTGGGTCTTCGTTGCTGCGTCCGGGATTTCTCTAGTTGTGGCGAGCAGGGGCTACTCTTTGTTGCGTTGCGTGGGCTTCTCATTCCATGGCCTTCTCTTGTTGCGGAGCACGGGCTCTAGGCATGGAGGCTTCAGTAGTTGTGGCTCGCAGGCTCAAGAACGCAGGCTCAGTAGTTGTGGCGCACGGGCTTAGTTGCTCCGCGGCATGTGGGATCTTCCTGGACCAGGGCTCGAGCCTGTGTCCCCTGCATTGGCAGGCGGATTCTTAACCACTGCACCACCAGGGAAGCCCCTCATTAACTCTTAATGCTTCCCCCTGTTGAGGACAAACAGGAGGAAAAAAGAAAGGGCAGGGCTTCCTTGGTGGCGCAGTGGTTGAGAGTCCGACTGCCAGTGCAGGGGACACGGGTTCGTGCTCCGGTCCGGGAGGATCCCA
>NW_028294756.1:0-100641 GCF_964341445.2 Mesoplodon mirus
TAGCCAAGGTTCCAGGTGAAGATTCAGGAAATTATTTCTGTATGAAGCATTTACTTGGAGGACAAGGGATACTTATAGTTGGACATAAGGTTACTATTCTTAACAGAAAATCAAAACCTCAATTTCCTCCTTTTATGACCATTAACTTTGCTGGATCCAATTTTGAATGTTGCAATGCATCTTGGAATAATAACCAAATATGGTGTACTACAGATCATACCAAGGGGCCAATTCTTCTCTCTTCTATTCCCATCATAGATAGGTTTATCACATTTCAAAAGAACTGGGATATATGGAAACTAGCTCTAACTTATTCCAATACACCTGTTATAACTTGTGTTGCTCCTCCATATACACTTTTGATTGGTTCTATTAACATTGGTAATTCTTCCAAAGGAGGATATAATATTAGCTGTGTTCATTGTATTTTTAGCAGTTGTATGTTCCCTTCTGCAGGAACACAATCTGTGCTTATACTAAGGCAACCCATATATGTTATGGTGCCTGTACATCTGAGAGAACCTTGGTATGAAGATACTGGAGTACAGGCATGGGTGGAACTCTCCAAAGCCTTGCAGAGAAGGAGACGCTTTATTGGGTGGCTAATAATAAGTTTACTTGCCTTGGCTGCTCTGTCTGCTACCGCGGCTACTGCCCGTCTTGCTCTTTCACAGAGTATTAATCATGCTCACTTTGCTAATCAATTATCTCAAAATACCAGTCTTGCTTAATCTTTACAAAGTCACATAGATTTACAGATTAATAACAAGTTAGATGAATTTAAAAACGCAATTTTGAGGATTGGAGATCAGATGGCAGCATTAAAATTGAGGATGCGTTTAGCTTGTCATGCAAAGTATACGTGGATTTGTGTTATTTCTTACAAGTACAATGACTGTGTTTGGGAATGGGAAGAAGTAAAAATGCATCTGCTGAGTGTTTGGTCAGATAATATTAGTCTTGATCTTAAGAAATTAAATGCTGAAATTCAGGATATACAAAATGCACATCTTGATGATATTTCACCAGAAGATGTAATTCAAACTTTACTGGATCATTTAAAGTGGTTAAACCCTTAGTCGTGGATTACTAGAGGGTTGTCAGGATTTATTACCCTGGCCATAATTTGCCTATTATTGATAATAATCTTCTCATGTCTGTTTCGTATCCTCATGCAACAGTATACTACTCTCGGCACTAAGGTTCATGGAATTATTTTGCAGCAAAACTTCAAAAATAAAAAAGGGGGACCTGTGGGAAGCAGTCAGCCTTGAGAGCAGGCTACAGACATGCCAGGCATGCCGCCGCTGCTCGAAGGGACTGTCCCTACTTGTTCCCCTCCTTGTTCCATTCCATGGGAGATAAATCACCAGGGCCCAGAAATCAGAAAGAATGGAAAATGAGACAAGCAAATCTGTCTCCACCCTGCACGTGCAGGTTATTTTGGATGATTCTGGGTTTATGGGTTTTCTCCCAGGGAAGTTAACCTTGAGCCGAGACAGTCATTAGATAATATAAACCACCGTCTGGCAACCTTCCCTTTTCTAGTCTATATAATCTGCAACTGTAGCATAATAAAACTTGCCTTGCAACCATCAGTTGTCTTGGTCCTTCTGACCCCATTCGTCGGTGCTACTTCAGTTCCTTACCCCGTCCCTTCTGACCCTGGGCGGTGAAATCCTCTTTCTGAGGCTGGTCCGCGGCACATATGAATATGTTTCTGTCTTGCTGTCCTGCACACATGCTGTCTAGTAACAGATATTTTGTCTGCTATTAGTGTTTTAGATTATGTCTTTCCAAAGCGCTGAGGCAGTGCACCTATTTTGAAGTTGCAGCTGATGCCTGAACGTATCCTAGCTGACAAATTATTGATTAATAAAAACATGAATTTCTGAAAGATTTGTACTGTTAACCAAAATCTGGGCAAGGAGTCTCAAATGTAATTCTTAGCCAGAATTACATGTTAATGAACCATTTAACAGTGTAAATCAAGGAACATCAATGTAGGGATTTCTTTTCATTTATTTCTTACCTGCTTGAAATAGCAGTTAAAGGTTGCCAGCTTGGTTGCAGATGAACGGACGTTTGAAGTTCCCTGAACTACTTAATGTGGAATAGGATACTAGACTTCCAACGCTCTCAAGGCTGTGACCTTGCAGCCATTTTACATAGCACATCATCCTCCTATAGGGATGAACCTTTCCCTGGCCTGAAAAGTAGCCACTCTGTTGAAGCTTTGCTTATTGTAACAGGCTTTTGTTTCCAGGTTACATGTCTGTGGAAGACTTAATTCTGAATAGAGATATAGATATTACTGGAAACTAATTGTTTTTGCTATTATACTCTGCTTATACTCTGTTTTACTCTGTAAAACATTTAAATTGTGCTACAAAAATTCAGATGTTGTCTTGCAATCTTTAAACAATAAATGAATGAATTGCCCTTAAAAAAAAAGAATTAAGCAGTTAGTTAAGCTGTTGGTCCCACATCAGACAAATTATCCTTATACCTCCTGTCAATATTGTTAACAGAGACTGTTATTTTATTAATCCTTATGATCCCGTGATTCTTTCTTTCATGTTTCGGGGCACAGGTGAGAGAGTGGGTTTGTTAAGCTGGGTGGGTTTATCCTTCTTTTATGCGTTCATTCAATTTTCTGTTCATTTACTTATTGTATACATATGGCAATAGAAGCTGCTAAGGCAATCATTGCTATTCTGCAAAACAACAAGGCACAGAAGCAGATGTCTTATTTCCGAGATTTCTCCCCCCAGGATTATTATGATTAAAGATCCTTTCCCCCCACTCCCTGGAGAGGACAAGGGGCTGCTCGCTGGAGGATTTTTAATGACTTGGGGAAAGGCTCAAATATCCCCCCATTAGGGTAATCCACCCCAGGGGCAAACCACACAAGAATATTATGAATTTATTTTATTTTTCTATCCTTGCAAAGGTAATACTCAGCTCATTAGAATATGAAAACTATACTGTCAAATTTCAGAATTACATGGATGAAGAAAACCACCAAAGTGGCATCATATCATGTGTGTTATAGTTGCATTTACTATATTGACTATATTAAATATGTTGTGTTAACAATGTATTGTATAACTATATATTGAAAAGGCAAAATGCTGTAACGTATTTCAGAGAAAATAATGTTGGCCAACCCCAAATTGTACATTGTAGACGGGTCCTAGGAAAAGAAGATTTAATTCATAGTGAACAAGAGGTTAGCTTCTGTTTTCAGCCATGTGCTATTTCAAGAATTAAACATCATGAATAATACAGGATATAAGAGGAATAGTCTAAAGATGGAAAAGCACATTTTGATTAGGAAAGAGAATTTAAGGCTTAAGTCTTTTTTTTTTAAGGAAAACTGCCTTATTACTATGAGATAAGAAAATTGTTTCCTTCTTTTCTTCCTTGCTTTCTTCTTCTTTTTTTTTTAACCTTTTTAATTTTGGATATTTGACCTCTAAGCTGAGATGACTGAAAATGCCTCCTCTGGGCATCAACCTTTTTGAAAGACTTTTTCCCCCTCCCTGAGGGCTATTTGTCTCTTGGAGGCTTTGTCTACATTACTCCTCAAGAGGCAAGCATTTGTCCTTGCACTAAATGCTGACATCTCCTGATAAGAGGGAAGCTGCAAAGTAGAAGAATTGAAGGTCAGTATGTTGATATTGGTCTCAAGCGCATTGATGCACATTTGTGTATTGGGGAACGGGAGTGAAGCTTGAGAGTGGGCCAGTGGGGAGGGGTAAATATTTTGTGATGCTGTCTACCTATGGGCTTATAAAGTTTACAGCTGCATTAGGAGGACAAGCATTACCATTAGCATGAAACCTCAGTTGCAAAAGCTTCTAGCCATACACATAGGGCAATACGTAAATGATACACCTTATTGCATTCACCCATTCACCCTCCCCTGTTCACGCTAATTGGAAATTTCCATCCATTTCAGAGAAGTAACACAACTATCAATCATTTTCCCTGGCACGAATCTTCCAGGAGGAAGAAAATGGAATACACCTAGCAACAGAGCTCACGCACTAGTAGTCCATGTGTCTTAGATTTAATATCTGATGACTAGCTGCATTGAAGCCAAGAGGTGGTTCACAAAGTTGCTGCACATTAGAATCACCTGGGGAACTCTGAGACCTCCCCGTGCCCAGGCTCCTCCCTAGACCTACTGAATCAAAATCTCTGGGGCTGGGACCCAGACACCAATGTTTTTCTTCCAAGCTCTTTAGGTAATTCAAACGAGCAGCAAAGCTTGAGAACCAGCCCAATAATGGGAACAAACTTATTTCACACAGATAAAGTGGGGCAATTCATATGTTAAAAGAACGTGAATATATGTATATATTTCTTTTTTTCGCTTTGTTCTGTTTGTATTTCAAATAGGCTTTTTTTTCCTTCTGCAAAAAACGTTACTGTTTCCATTTGGTCCAAGGCTTGGGAGAGGGCTCCAGGGCGGTTACAAAGCTGCCTAGTGGCTGCAGAGCGGGGCTTCAGGCAGAAGCTCTGACGCCAGAGGGTCTCCTCAGACGCGGCTGGACTTCAGAGACTCCTGTTTGGCTCAAGGGTGAGCCTTTCAAAGAGATACTCGCCCAGCACAGCCTGCGGACCAGCCAGCCTGCGGAGGTTGGTCAGGTGGTCGCCCATCTTCTGGATGAGTTTCACCTGCTCCTCCAGGAAGCGGCTCTCCAGGAAGTCACAGAGCTGGGAGTCTGCACGGGCAGGACCCAGGGCGCACAGATCCGATAGTGCCTGGTTCAGATTCTTCTCCCTAAGAACGGCGGCTTCCACAGCATCCTGGGTTTTACCCCACTCATCCTGAGAAGGCTTCTGCGCCTCCTGGAAGAGGGCGCGGCCGCAGCACTGGTTTTGCATTTTCAAGAGGCGCTGGGCGCCCTCACACTTCTCCTCAGCCAGTTGGCGAAAAATGTGGCCCATACTGTCCAGAGTCCCATTGTTGCTGTCGAAATAGATGCTCAGAGAGAGGTAAGTGTCCACAGATGCATGTTGAACAGGCAGTGGGCGGCGGCCTCCACCTCGGTGGAATAACTCTGACGAACCTGGGAACTCGTGGTTGATCAGTGATAAGGAGCTAAGCTCAAAAACTGGTGTTGGCCTGTCCTGGAGGCTGAGGATAGCTGAGTGTCTGATTCCAAAGGTTGCAAAAGGAAGAAAGGTTGGAGGGTGGTCGGGGGCTGGAGCAAGGAGCGTCCCTGGGTCTGTTCATTCCAAACACTGTTGAAGCAAAAGACAGATCTGCAGGACTGCCGAGTGCACTGCCTCAAATAGGCTTCGATATAAATGAACAAGAAGTCCAAGCAAGGACAAAACTTACCCTTCCTCCCACCAAAATAGCTGGTGATACTAGAATCTAGATCTGGGAAGGGATTCTTCCATTACTTTCTTAACATTCCAAGCCACTAGAGCAGTGGTTCTCAAAGTATGGTCACCTTGTAACCAAGCAGTACCCTATGGGGCCTTCCTAGGACAGACCCATCCCCCATATCCTCTATTGTAGTTTCTCTCTGAAGTACTCAGATAATAGTATCTCAGGCATATTTCTTGAGTTTTCAGATGCTAAAAACCACCACCCAATGGAAGAAATGAACTCTTTGATGATCATGAGCATGTAGCCCCCAGACCTTCTGGCACCTAAGGATGGATAATGTTACCTGCCTTGTGGCCTCAACATCAGCCAGTCAGAGGATTGTGCACGAGCTGATCACATGCCCTGGGATGTCCCTCCCTCACCTGGCCTTTAAAAATGCTTTGCTGAAATCCTTTGGAGATTTCAGGGGTTTTGGAACACGGACCACCCCTCTCCTTGCTCAATCCTGCAATAAACCTTTCTCTTCTCCAGACTCCAACCTTTAGGTTTGTTTGGCCTCACTGTGCTTCAGACACATGAACCTGCATTCGGTAACAACCTGACCAGCTTTACCAGCGTCCCCTGATAATGTGTCAGATATTCAAGTTTTAGGGCCCTATCCCAGCCCTATGGAATCAGCAACTCTAGTGGGGCTCAGTGATCTCTGTTATAACAGGCCCTCCATATGATTTTTATTCACCTTAAAGTTTGAAAATATCTGCATTGTCAGCTGGCCAAAGCGTCCACCAGCAGGTGAAGGGGAGTGGCGCCTGGAAAAGATAGGGAGTAGCCAAGGCAAGTACAGCAGCATTTGCCGTGGTAGTAATGGAGAATGCCTTTTCTCCACTGGTTGGCACAGACTAGTATCTGGGAGCAGTGGCAGGGTTATTTAGGATGCTTTACAATTCAATGTAGAGTGACCGCTGTCCTGGTTTGCCAGGGACTTCCCCTGTGTGAACACTTAAAATCTCATCCTGGCAAACCCCTTAGCCCTGGATTTGAAAAACTTAGGGAATAACATGAAATTTAGGGGAAACATGATCTAGGATTTGGACAAGTCACAAGTGCTAATTAAAGCGAAGCAAGTATGGACAACATCTAGCCTTCTTTACCCCTTTGTGGGAAGGTAAATCTGATTGGGTGAAAGGACTTATTGTTAAGAAATCTTTGTAGAAACATCCCCTTCTGCTTAGTCCACTGGTTCTCAGTTCTGGCTAGACACTGGCATCGTCTGAGCAGATTTAAAGTTATTTTATTGGTCTAGGATGACCAACAGTCAGTGTGAGGGTTTTTAAAAAGTGCTTCAGATGATTCTAATATGCAGCCAAATTTAGGTGCCACTGCTTAAGCTTTTGAACCACTGCTACATATTTTCACCTCATCTTCCTATGAGAATATCCAACTGTAGTTGAGGTTTGTTTTTTTTTCTTTTTCTTTTTTTAACTGTCTTATTATAAGATTTACTGTCTTAAATAAGATTGAATGTACAGAAAATCCTGCTAGTCCATCTGGTATAACTAGATACTTAGAATAATATCGTTAAGATATATACCATTTAAGTACTGTGACTGGCCTTTTAAAAATTAACATATGCATTGAATTAGTACAATCTCTTTTGAAGTTGTCATGTTGGGGAGCTATACCTGTAATCTGCTGCCATTGCTAAATATCTGGACAATTCTTATTAGGAATTGTTTTTAAACATCTTTAGGGATTAAAACCAAGAGTGCTGTATTATTTGTACTGGGACCACAAAAACCTCACAAAGTTTCCCCACTGTACCTTCTACCCCCATCTCTAACCCTTGGCAACTTCTAATCTGTTCTCCATCTCCACAGTTTTGTTATTTTAAGAATAATATGTAAACATAATCATGAATTACTTAATCTTCGGAGATTGGCTTTTAAAAATTTTTTCTTCAGCATCATTCCCTTGAAGTTCATTTTAATTTTTGCATATATTAATAATTTGTTCCTTTTCGTTGCTCCGTAGTATTCTATCATAAGATTTTATCACAATTTGTTTCAACATTCATCCATTGAAAGACATTTGGGTAGTTGCCAGTTTTGGGCTATTATAAATAAAACTGCTCTGAACATTTATGTGTAAGTTTCTGTGGGAACTTAATTAAGTTTTTGTTTCTTTTGGATAAATGCTCAAGAGTACAAGTACTGCGTTGTAGGGTGAATCTACTTTTAGGATTAAAAGAGACTGTCAAGCTGTTTCTCAGAGTGGCTAAACCATTTTATTTTTCCACCAGTGACGTGATATAACTTTTCTACGTACTCGCCGGCATTTGATGTTGTCACTATAATTTTAGTTATTCTCTGATATCTCATTATGGTCTTAATTTGCATTTCCCTAATGCTAATGATGTTGAGCATCTTTTCATGTGCTTCTTTGCCATGTGTATATTCTCTTCCATGAAATGTCTGTTCCTGTCTTCTGCCTATTTTCTAGTTGGATTTTTTTAAGTTGTTTGGAGAGTTCTTTGTATATTATAGATACAAGTCATCTGTCTCATATGGGATTTTCCAATATGTTTTCCCACTGTGTAATTTGAGTTTTCATCCACTTAAAAGGATCTTCTATGAAGCATTTTTAACTCATTTTGATGAGATCCAATTTATCAGTTTTTGCTTTTATTGATCATACTTTCGGTGTCAAGTCTAAGAATTATTCACCTAGTTCTAGATGCCAAAGATTTTCTCCTATTTCTTTTTCTAAAAATGTCCTGCTTTTACATTTAAGATTATGATCCACTTTGATTTAATTTTTGTGTAAGGTGTGGAGGTTTAGGTTAAGGTTCATTTTTTGTTTGTTTTTGTCGAGGGATGTCCAACTGTTTCAGTACCATGTTTTGAAATGTCTACTCTTCCTTGATAGCTTTTGCACTGCTGTCAAAAACAGGTTAAATGTATTTATGTCAGTCTATTTCTGGGTTCTCTCTTCCATTCCATTGATCTATGTATCTACCCTCCAAAATTACTGCGAAGTCTTGAAATTGGGTGGATTAATTCCTCCCATTTTAATCTTCCTTTACAAATTGTTTTAGCTATTCTTCAGCCTCTTCTTACCATACAAATCTTAGAAAAAGCTTGTCTATATCCGCAAAAACCTTGAGGGCATTTTAAGAGTAATTGTGTTAAGCCTCTTAACTTGGGGAGAATTGACATCTTTATTATGTTGTGTTTTCTAATCCATGAACAAGGTATGTCTCCCTATTTGTTTGGGACTTTAAAATTTTTCTTCATCAGCATTTTGTAATTTTCAGTATAGAGGTCCTATAAATGTCTTATTGGGCTTGTATTTAAGTATTTATTTAGGTCAGTTGTAAATGGCATCACATATTTTAATTTAAGCTTCTACACATTTGTTATTAATATATAATGTGATAAAATTGTGTTGATCTTGTACTCTAAAACATTTACAAACTAATATTATTTCTCAAGCTTTTTGTGGATTCCTTGGTATTTTCTCCATTTAGATTATCATCTCCTCTTCAGACACAGACAGTTTTACTTTTCCTTAGGCAATATAATAGGATATATTACTCTTCAACATTCAGTAGGATATATTCCTTCCTATTCAACATAGTAGGAATAGTCCTTTTATCTTTTAAATGAACTTTTTAAAACTTTAACATTTAAATTTATGTATTTATTTATTTTTGCTTATTTTCTTACTAGAACCTCCAGTAATATATTTAATAAAAGTGGTGAGAGCAGATATCCGTGCCTTGTTTCTGATCTTACAGAGAAAGCATTCAGTCTTTCACAGTTAAATATAATGTCGGTATAGGTTGTTTGTAGATCATCTTTATGAGTTTCAGTATGTTCCTTTTCTATTCCTAGTTTGCTTGGAGTTCTTTTTTCTTCTTTTCTTACAATCATGAATGGGATTGGATTTTGTCAAGTGCTTTCTCTGCCTTATTGGATAGGATCACATGACTTTTCCCTTTAATCTATTGGATATGGTGGATAACATTGTTTGATTTTCAAATATTTAACCAACTTCGCATAACTAGAATAAATACCACTTGGTCATGGTATATTATTCTTTTTATATATTTCTGGATTTAATTTTCTAATATTTGGCAGAGGATTTTTACAGCCAATTTCATAAAAAAATATTGGTCTGTAGTTTTCTTCTTTCTATCCTATCCCTGTCCGGTTTTGGTATCAAGGTAATACTGGCTTCATAAATTTAATTAGGAACTGTTCCTTCTACTTCTCTTTCTTATCAAATCATGTAAAATTGGTGTTAATTCTTTATGTCTTGGGTAAAAGTGAAACATCTAAGCCTGAATATTCCTTTTGGGAGTTTTTAAATGAAAAATCAGTGTTTCTAATGGTTACAGGAAAATTGAGATTATCTATTTCATCTTGGCTGAGTTTTGGTAGTTTTGAGTGTAGAAGCATTGGCCCATTTCATCTACATTTTTGAATTTATAGTGTAGACTTGTTCAAAGCAACTTGTCCCTTATTAACCTGCAGGATATGTCATGGTATCCCTGGTTGCATTTCTGATATCTGTGATTTGTGCCATCCATCTTTTTATCTTTATCAGTCTTGCTAGATCTTTATTGATTAGATTGTTTATTTCCAAGAACCAGCCTTTTGTTTCATTGATTTTTCCCCCCTATTTTCCTGTTTTCAGTTTCATGGATTTCTATTTCATCTTTATTATTTCCTTCTTTCTGCTTGTTTAGTGTTTTTTCCTCTTCCTTTTTTACTGTTGTAATATAGAAAATTAGATTATTGCTTTGAAATACTTTCTTTCCCAATTTAGTGCTATAAACTTCCCTTTCAGCATTGCTTTCACTTCATTCTGCAAACTTTGATCTGTTATATCTCCATTTTCTTTTATTCTATGCATTAAAAAATATTTCCTTGCTGCTGTCTTTTTTACCCATGAGTTATTTGGAATTGTGATGTTTAGTTTCCACGTGATTGAAGATTTTCCTGTTGTCTTTCTGTTATTGATTTCTAGTCTGATTCCATTATGGCTAGAGAACATACTCTATGATTTTAATTCTTTTAAATCTGCTAATTTTTTTATGAATATATAAATGAAAGAAATAAGAAAACCTCTGAGTCTTAGCATCCAACACTTAGGCACATTACAATTTAAATCTGCTAAGGTTCTTTTTATTGCCCAGTATATAGTATATGAGTGAATATTCCATGGACACTTGAATATGTATTCTGCTGTTACTGAGTGTGTTCTTTAAATGTCAGTTATATCCTATTGATTGATGATGTTTTCATTTCTTCCATATTCTTGCTGATTTTTCTCTCTGGTAGTTCTATAAATTGCTGTGCTGAAGTCTCAAATAATAATTGTGGATTTAAAATTTTCTCCTTTTACTACTTTTTCAGTGTTTGCTTCATGTATTTTGAAGTTCTGTTGTTTGGTGCACACACATTTAGTATCATTAGGTCATCTAGGTGGATTATTCCTGTTATCTTTATGTAATGACCCTCTTTGCCCCTAATAATTTCCTTTGCTCTGAAGTCTACTTTATCTGATATTAATATAGCCATTCCTACTTTTTCTGATTAACGTTCACATGATATATCATTATCTTCCTTTTACTTTGAACTACCTATATCATGATGTTTAAAGTAAACTTCTTATAGACAGTATATAGTTGGATCATGCTTGTGAATTTTTAATCTACTCTTCCAATCTCTGTCTTTGACTTGGTTATTTAGATCATGTACAGTTAAGGTAATTATTGCTATGTTAAAGATTAGGTCTACCATTTTATTTTTTGTTTTGTCTTTTACCTTAGTTTCTCAATCCTGTGTTTCTCTTATTTTGCCTGGTGGGTTACTTAAACATTTTTTAATAAGTCCATTTTAATTTAATTTATTTATAATCATTTGTGTATACTGTTTGTATAGTTTTCTTAGTGGTTGCTTTTGGCATCACAGTATACATATGTAACTTACCATAGCCTACGGGAATCAGTGTTTTATTACTTCAAGTGAAGTTTCAAAATTTTACTTCCATTTAGTCTCTTACTTTCCCCAGTTTTAAAGTATGATTTTCTGTAGTATTTCCTTTCTCTACATTGAGAACCACATCAGATGGTGTCATAATATTTGCTTTGACCATCAGATAGTATTTAAGAAACTCATGAGGCTAATGATAGTCTCTTATATATACCCCATTTGTTTTCACCCATTCCATTGTTCCCCTTTTCTTTCTGAAGTTCCCAGTCTTCTGTTATTGTTTTTTTTTTATGTTTTCATAACATTAGGTGATATCTGGGCTTTCCAGTGCCATTGGATATGAGTTTCAGGAAACACTGAGTCTGGCTCACTTAATGCTGCTGAGTTGGAGGGTTTGTATATGTTGGGTCTGTTGGTGCAGCAGGTGCTAGCAGATTAGACTAATGTTGATGGGACTAGTGCCACAGGAGGATGGGTTCCCATTCAGGCTATGCTGCTGCTACAGTAGATCGAGTCCCCCTCTACCCCAAGTGTGGGGCAGTGACCTGCTGCTGTCACTGCTTTGTATTAGGCTGCTTTTGCCTCAGGTGTGTGGTGGGATCCCTTGGAAGCTGCTGTCAATCACAAGGTTAAATTCATTTCAGAAATACTTAAGTATAAATATATAGCCTGATTCCTGTAGGACCCCTGTAATAGTTTTTTATTGCTTTCATACAAATGACCACAAATATAGTGACTCAAAACAATGTAGATTTATTACCTTACAAGTCTGACATTGGTCTCAATTGAGTAAAGTAAAAGTGTTGGCAGGATCTACAGATGAATGGATAAAGATGTGGCAGATATATACAATGGAATATTACTTAGCCATAAAAAGAAATGAAATTGATTTATTTGTAGTGAGGTGGATTGACCTAGAGACTGTCATACAGAGTGAAGTAAGTCAGAAAGAGAAAAACAAATACGGTATGCTAACACATATATATGGAATCTAAAAAAAAGAAAAAATGGTTATGAAGAACCTAGGGGGCAGGGCAGGAATAAAGACGCAGCCATAGAGAGTGGACTTGTGGACACAGGGAGGGGAAAGGGTAATCTGGGATGAAGTGAGAGAGTGTCATGGACATATATACACTACCAAATGTAAAATAGATAGCTAGTGGGAAGCAGCCGCAAAGCACAGGGAGATCAGCTCTGTGCTTTGTGTCCACCTACAGGGGTGCGATCGGGAATGGAGGGTGGTAGGGAGATGCAAGAGGGAGGAGATATGGGGATATATGTATACGTATAGCTGATTCACTTTGTTATGAAGCAGAAACTAACACACCATTGTAAATCAGTTATACTCCAATATAGATGGTTAAAAAGAAAAAAAAAGTGTTGGCAGAGCTACATTCTTTTCTGGAGGCTCTTAGGGGTGTTTCTGTTCCCTGTACTTTATCCGCTTCCAGTGGTCACTTGTAGTCCTTGACTCAGAGTCCCCTTTCTCCACCCAGAAAACCCAAAATGTTGAATCGCTCTGATTCTGCTTCTATTAGGACATGTCTCTCTTTCTCTTTCTACAGTTGGGAATGGTTTTCTACTTTTAAGGACTCATGCAATTAGATTTGTTCCATGAGGTAATCCAGGATAATCTTTCTATCTCAAGGTCTATAACTTCAGTCATATCTGCAAAGTCCTCTTCACCATGTAAGGGAACATATTAATAGGTTCTAGGGATTAGGGTGAGGGCATTTTTCGGAGCCATTATGCTCCCTACCACACCCTTAACAAGTGACCTTGAGAAAATTACTGAGATTTTTAAAGCCTTACTTTCCTCAAACATAAAATGGAAAGAAAGCTAACTAGTTAACATCATGAAAGTGAAACAGTATATATGAAATCAACTAATTCAAAAAATAAGATTTCTTCTTTTTCTTTATGATTTACATGATTCTCAGAGTTCAGTTACTTGAAGAGTTACTTTTTTTTTAAACAGAACTAAGGAATTTCAGGGTTCAGGTGCTGTAAGATTGTCTGAATTATCTGAGTAACAATTAGCTAAGCACAGGTGTAAAGCATTTGATTTACTCCCTGGTTTTCTTTATCTTCTCATCCCAGTAAATGCATATCCCTTTTCTAGCTCCAGCCAGTAGAGTCAGAGCTCGTTTTACTGTTTAACTAAAGTTGAATTTAAATTCTCTCTACGTCTCCAGATTCTCGGCCCTGGTTGCATATTATAATCACCTGGGGAGATTTCAAGGACTACTGATGCCAAATTTCTACCTATCATGGATATTTGAGGAGGGACCTGGAATGAAATGCTCTAGCTTATGGTTTTTGGAACCAAATCATAGTCTACACTGAGCCAAATTATTTGCAAGATCACCTCTAAAAAGGAATTTATCTGTGGTGACTAATGCTCTTCCTTTGTCAGTATGCTTGATTTGTCCCTCTTTGGGGGAAAAAAAGAGGGGGAAATAAACCCCAGCAGTTGTGCTCCCTGAATTATAACCTGATGCTGTGGAATTAGTGTTGGCTTAGAGCGCACATCTTCGGATACCCATTCTCTCTCCTGCTTCCTTGCATGAACTTATATCCTTGGGCAGTGTTTCATCCACCACCCTCTTTTGCTTCTAATCTTAGCAAGTAAAGTCTCCCCTTCATGAAATAGCATTTCATGAGGCTTACTGGGAGCATAGGTCTGTTCCAGACCTATCCTATGTTAGCTAAAGCAGATATAAGTGATGTATTTTTGGCATTCATCCTTGTGGGTTGGAAAGAGAAGACAGAATTTTATCTTTAGGTGTCATCTGACTGGACAAATGGGCTCTTTCCCTCTGCTGCCTACCATGTAAAAACCTGAGGGTGTTACCTCTAGAAGGTATCTTCTAGTTATCAAAATAGTTCAGATAAGTCAAATTTCTCAGTAAAAGATGACAAAACTATGGCTTAGGTGGTTAATTTTCTATGTCAATTTGTCTGGGCCACCATGCCCAGTTATTTGGTCAGATATTATTCTGGATATTTCTGTGATGGTGTTTTCGTGTTTTTTACAATTTCATTTATTTATTTATATTTTTGGCTGTGTTGGGTCTTCATTGTCACACGTGGGCTTTCTCTATTTGCAGCAAGTGAGGGCTACTCTTTGTTGTGGTGTGCAGGCTTCTCATTGCGGTGGCTTCTCTTGTTGCAGAGCATGGGCTCTAGGTGCACGGGCTCAGTAGCTGTGGTCCACGGGCTTATTTGCTCCACGGCACATGGGATCTTCCCAGACCAGGGCTCAAACCTGTGTCCCCTGCATTTGCAGGCGGATTCTTAACCACTGCGCCACCAGGGTAGTCTCTGTGATGGTGTTTTTGGATGAAATTCATATTTAAATTGGTGTTGGACTTTGAGTACAGCAGATTATCCTCCATAGTATGGGTGCGCCTCATCCAATCAGTTGAAGCTCTTAATAAAACAAAGACTGACCTCCCTGTCGCAAAAAGGAATTCTGCCAGAAGATTTACAGAAATTGAACTGCAACTCTTCCTAGAGTCTCTAGACAGCCTAACCTGCAGATTTTGAATTGACCAAGCCTCTATTATTGTGTGAACCAATTGTTTAAAATCTCTCTCTCTCTTTCTCTATCTTTATATAGATATGGATATAGATCTAGGTATCAATATTGATATCTAGATCTAGATCTATCAATATATATGGGCACATTGTATACACATGCTGTTGGTTCTGTTTTCCTGGAGAAGCTTGACTAATATAGTGGCCCATATAAATAAAAGGATGAACCCAAGTTCACCCAGGTAGAAAGTAGTACAATGAGAACTGGAACTTAAGGCCTCATGACTCATTCAGCTGTGAACACTGACCCAGAGCTGGGGTCTGCAAACTCTGGCCCACTGATCAGATCTCGCTTGACTCCTGGTTTTGTACATAACATTTTGCTTGAACACAGCCACACCCATTCATTAACGTATGGTGCATGGCTGTTTCTGTGCTACAGCAGCAGATAGGCAGTTGCAACGGAGAGGTATGGTACACAAAATCCAAAATATTTACTATCTGACCCTTTACAGAAAAGATCTGCTGACCCTTGCTCTAGGATGCCATCTGATTTCTGATAACACAGAGGAGAATAATTCATGCACATTGGGGTTGATTGTTAATCTCCTGTCCTCCTTATGTCAAAGATCTCTTAAATGCTCACCCTTGCAATAGCCAGCTTGGGGAGCATTGTCTGAGGATGCAGAAATATTTCTTGCCAGGTCTTTCCAATCCACACTGCTCCCTGACTATGGTTCTTAAAACCTATTTTTAAAAAATTTTTTATTGGAATATAGTTGATTTACAGTGTTGTGTTAATTTCACGTGTACAGCAAAGTGAATCCGTTATACATATACATATATCCACTTTTATTTTTTTTTAGAGTCACTTCCAAATAGCCCGTTACAGAGTATTGAGTGGAGTTCCCTGTGCTAATAAGAAGAGCAGGTTCTTATTAGTTATCTATTTTATGTATAGCAGTGTGTATATTTCAGCCCCAATCTCCCAATTTAGCCTCCCCACCACAATCCCCTGGTAACCCTAAGTTTGTTTTCTACATCCCTGCCTCTACTTCTAAAACCTGTCTATTTTAACCAACTACCACTCATTGCTTACTGTCTCTGGCTTCATGTACTTCATAATAAATCTACCTCTTGTTCAATCCTGGATGACATGTTCCAAGGACTGAGACAATATCTTATTCTACATAACTTGTCCTTGATATTGTCTAACTTGGGGTCTTTATCTATGTCCCAAAGAAGACAGTCACACTCTGTCTTCTAGTACTACTAATAATACCACATTTTAGGGCATGAATTTGACCCAATGCACTGAACTATCCCTTTAGAAACTGTATGCAACCTGTCACTGGGTTTTAGCATCGGGATAGAGCTCAAATTAGTGTTCATATTTAAACAAACCTACTTGACCAGAAGCTTTTTGTCTCACCATTTATTTTATTACACAAGTAACTTATCTCTTTGCATCTATGATGTAAATATTTTTAATTTCCTAAATTATCTGAAAAATTATTTAGAGCTTCCATTTCAGTAGGCATTGGAATTGCTGTGTTATGACTATTTCATTATTTTATTTCCAAATGTTAAATTAGGCTTCAAGCTTTGGCCAAGAGTAGACAGGAAAGGGTTTTAAAAGAAATGAAGAATGGGAAAGACTTCTGATGCAACGGAGACTTAATAAAGACTTGCTTTTGAATCAAGAATTTATAATAAAGGTTTGATTTTGAATCAATAAGTTATGTCATTGCAAAATAGCTCCCTGGTAAAATTCCATTCTTTTGTAATCATTAAGTACAGAAATTAACCATCAAAATATGCAGTGATCTTTTTCATTTTCTAAAAACAAACCTATATCTAGATGAGAGGAGAATTCATTTCATAACTCAGGCTCTGGACTTACGACTCCAAGTCCTGTTTTCTTTCAACCATGCCTGCTAAGTTTCTGTCTAACTTCTTGAGCATGAGGTAATGGCTTCAGCTTTCATCTCCTTACTCAGTATATAGCTTGGTGACTAAGAGTAAGGGATCTAAACCTTGAGAACTTGGGTTCCAATCTTGACTCTAAAATTTACTTGTTGAGTACTCTTGAGCATGTTATCTGTTTCTGCCTCAGTTTTCTCATCTATAATATAGAGATAACATTACTTCTCTCAGCGAGTTGCTATGAGGGTTAAAAGAGAAAATTCATACAATGCAAGAATTTATCAGTTCTTGGAACACAATAAATACTGAAAAGAAATGTTAGCCATTATCAAGGGCCCCTCATTTTATGGATAATATAGATTAGTTTATATAGGTCTAATATTTACATATACATAACTATTTTGTACCTATATGTGTGTATACGTTCTTCTTAGAAATTGAGCAGTCAACATTCACATCTAAAAGTATGTGCTCCAGGGAGATCAGCTTGGTGCTTTGTGACCGCCTGGAGGGGTGGGATGGGGGGGAGGGAGGGAGACGCAAAAGGGAGGGGATATGGGAAAATATGTATATGTATAACTGATTAAATTTGTTTTAAAGCAAATAAATAAATAAATAAATAAAAGTATGTGCTCTGTGAAATGTAGATCTCCTGTGTACAGACACAGTGCTGTAGTTATCTATTGCTACATAATAAAGAAGTCCAAACTTAGTGATGAAATAAACAAAAATTTTAATATGTGCCCAGATTCTGTGGGTCAGCAATTCAAACAGTACGCAGAGGAGATGGCTTGTCTCTACTCTGTGACTGATGTCTGAAACCTCAGCTCATGAGGATTCAAATGGCTGGGGCTGCAATCATCTAGATAATTTTAATTCACATGTCTGGCCCTTGAGATGGGATGACTTGAACACTGCGCCCAACAAGCACTGTTGCCTGGAGTGCCTATAGATGGCTGCCCATGTGGCTTGGACTTCTCATAACGTGGTAGTTAGGATTCAAGATAGAGTATCCCAAGAATGAGCGTTCAGGGTTGAAGCATTCCAGGAGAATCATGCAAAAGCTGCATGACCTTTTATGACCTAGTCTTAGATGTTACATAGCATCACTTTATACTATTGCAGGCATTGGAGACCTTTTTCCATAAAGTGTCAGGCGGTCAATATTTTAGGCTTTACACGCCATACAGTCTCTTTTGCAACTACTTAGCTCCGCTGCTGTGATGTGAAAACAGACACAAACAATACATATACTAAGGAACATGGCTGTGTTCCAATCAAGCTTCATTTATAAAAGCCGGTAGAGGCCTAGATTTGGCCCACCAGCCATAATTTACTGACCCCTGCTCTACTGTTTGAAGCCATGGAAAGCCTGCCCAAATTCAAGGGGAAAGGCCCACGTCTGGATGTGAAGAATGGCAACGAATCTGAGACCCTGTATTAAAACCACTACATATGGGATACTTAGAAGAAGATCTGTCTGCATACCTTGTTTCTCCCATGTATGGTGGATATGAGGTATTGGCACATGTTACATCTCTGTAAGCCTGGGTCAAGGTCAAAGTTGAAATCTGAACTCAATGACCTTGATTTCTGGAAGAATTGGTAACTCTACTTATGATATCCTTACACTCCTTACCCATATAAATACACCACAAAAGATAGATTTCAAGTAAACAGTTGCTTTATGGCAGATTTTTATTATGTCTCCATTGACTGAATTATTCCATTTTGGTTAGAAACATGAGTTTTGTTTCTTTCCTAAAGAGATCTGCAACTTTTCAGATGCGGCATTTCATTCTAATGAGAGGATGATGTAGGTTTTTATAAACGGAAAAAGCAGGGCAGGCTGAGTTCACTCAGATCATACCAATGCTTACAGGAATAACCGAAACTGGAACACAGGCTTCCAGGTTTTCCCGTCCTGTGCTCTTTCCGGTAGGTGCCATTGTCTGCTGGGCCTGGCAGTAATAAGTTTTGACCTTTACCTCTCTACACTCTTGTGAAGTAGTTTTGGGCTTTGTTAGCTTTCTTGTGAGTTTGTACTAAATTGTGTCCATAAAGTAGGCTGAATTCCTCAGGGAAGGATGATAGCTGTTACTGTGTTATTACTGCAAATGTTGTGTTGGTTACTTTTTTTTCTTTTCTTTTGTCCAGTTGTATCCTGAACTTAAAAGTTATATTATCTGAAATGAACGATGTGCCTCTGGTGGAAAACACTAATTTAAGGGATGAAAATTCCTGATGATTGCTTCAGTCAACCCTTAATACACACTGAGCTTCATTAGTAAATAGACAACTCTCAGACCTTTCCCTTGGAAGAGGTCGCATAATCAGGCTTTGTGTTGATTTCGCATTCTGTTCGTTAGAGACAGAACAAAGTAGAATAATTGGCTGGTACAGGGAAAGCAGAAAGAACTTTCTTCTATTTTGGTGATGCATCCCGTAATAAGGGTTGAAAATGAGACTGGAGGTAAAAATGTGAAACTCAGAAGAGCAAAGGAGAGAGGATATTGTTTCTTTGAAAATATTCTTTCAGTGTTGGCCCAGATGAAATATGAAGCTGGGGAAATTTTTTTTTAAATGATGATTTTTGTGTTAACAATGTGAGTGTGGAATTAGTAAGAATCAGAAAGCAAGCATCCTTTTCCACCAAGGACTTGGGAGCAAGTGAAACCATAAATACTCCCGGTTCTTGGAAACCCTTTTGGCGCAGTAATCAGAGAAGGGTAAAGGCAAAGCCTCAGAGCAGAGGTGTTCAGAGCAAAGGGATAGGAGGAGAACAAAAGGAGAGTGGATATTTTTAGAGCTGTCATTTTGAAATGTACCTGCTTCTGATTCAGTGCTGCTTTGCTACTGTGTTGATCCCGTGGAAATCCTCAAAGCAGGAGCAGCCCTATTTTAAAATAATAAGGTTAGAGCAAGTGACTTGAATCCAGGTCTCTTTAGCTCAAGAGCACAGAGGAGAGTGTGAGGAAAGAGTGAGGCCACAAGGAATTGTTCACTGGGTACATTTTCCCCAAACCTCACTAACTGGGAGAAACTGACCACTGGATTATGTGGCTTGAAGGAAAGCAAAAATGTTGGAAGCAAAGAGTGTGGAGCTTGTTTAGAAAGCAAGCTCTATCATTTGGTCACCTGCTGATGATAATAGCATTGGCTGAGTCCTGACTATTTACAATGAAGGCACTTCTGTAGGTCATAAGTTCCAGGAGGGCCAGAACTGAGTATGTCTGTTTCAGCATTTAGCATGGTTTAGCATCTTAGAGCCCGGTACATTATTGGCATATAGTAGACTTAAAAATGAATATTTGTGGATTGTCTGAATGAGTGGATGGATGTGTGTGATTCATATCCTATTTGCAGGTCCTATGCCCTACAGTGGATTTTCAGTGTCAGATTGGGAACGTATTTATGATGGGGATTGGCATTGTTCCCTATCTAATGGATAAAGATTACACATCAAAGGACTTTACATTGACATCCCAAAAACCTCATAGGAATTACTTAACAAAAAAATAAACTTGGATTCTGTATAATTTCTAATTTATAAGCTGGCCAGACCACTGGTATTTCTGCCAGTCCTCTGGTAGTTCCGATGATGTCCCCATGATGACCCAGGCATAATCAGAATGGCTTTAGGATTTGGGAGCCAAAATGTTCCTCCAAAATGTGGACAGTGTACTAGTCTACCTAGGTTCAAATTCTGGCTTTACCCTATGACTTCCCTGTGGCTTCCTCTGCTCACCTATTTAAAAGGAGTATAATAAGACTGCTGTGGTGAGTTATATACTAAGTGCTATTTAAGCATTTGCTATAATGATTATGTATACTCGAAGGCAAGGAACTTGCCCCTTGATTGTCTCTGTATTCCTAGTGCTTAAGAATTCCTAGTGCTTTCCTAGTGCATTGTCTTAGGATAGAGATAGCTCAGTATAGTTCTTCTCACTATAAAGTACTGTTACGTTGAAAGTCTTTGCTTGTGTACTAATAATCTATGACACATCTGCTGAGGACAAGGAAAGGAATAGTTTTAAAACTGCAATGGATAACAAAAGATTGTATGATGTAATGCCTTTATTATGTAATTATAAAACTAACAAATGATCATGGTAGAAAATTTGAAAAACTCCTAGACAAAATAGAGATCAATAAAATTTGAAGTAGCGTTCAGAGCGTAGAGTTGTCCATGAATATTAGTGCTTTCACATTTTCCAGGACTTTAAGTAGACTCTGCTTCTTAAGAGGCTATTCATGATATTTTATTTTAATGATGTTTTCATCATGGGGACACACACACACACACACACACACACAGAAATCTGTTAAAAAAAAGAAAGACATGTCAATCACTGATGTTTCAGATAGCCACATGAAATAAAGTGAGAAAGGTCAACAAGCTGAAAGAATGTGGAGTAGCATCTCCTTAATTGCTTACATAATTCTGATAATTACCTCTCTGTGGATAATGTAATTAATGGGGAATCTAATTCAAGAAAAATGTATGAACTTCAAACCTTCTCGAAGCCAAGTATTTCTTTCCACAAAAGTTTAATTTCCACGGCCGTGCTTCCTTAGTACCTGACAGGGTAAGTGTATTGTATGGCAAAGGATCTTCCCAAAGGAAGGTGCTTCCCACACTGATCGTCATAAATGACTTCGGAATTATTGTTGCTATATTACCAAAATCTTAAACTAGGGTATTTTTGACAAATGCGGTCCTTAGTTAATTTTTAGAGCTACAAACTGTCAGATGGCTCTGCAATAACAATTGTCTGGCTGTTCTTCAGGGTGATCACAATATGGTAATGACCTTGAGGTACCACTAAAAAGCAGGAAGGTGTGAGTCTTCCTTTGGTTCCAGAGTGAAATGCGGGTTGGAGTTGGAGTTGGAAAAGAGGCCGACAACCAAGTGATAGAGAAGGAAATGTGAGGTCATTAATGAAAAACCAGGTTTAAGTTAAGGTGAAGAGGCATGAGGAAATGGTCAGCTGTTACAGTATTACAAAGATCATGAAGAAGCATATCCATGAATGTGGTTTGTATTGCAATCTGCTGAAAAAGAGACAAATATCCTGGCCTGGCCTTCATGGAGATTATTTTTATTGATTCTGATAATAGATTATTGTTGAAAAGGGCCTCCTATAAATTATAACCATGCAAAGGCAGCAAGATAACTTGTTTTTTCTTTATGTATGTGTTTCTCATTCCTACTCACTTCTCTCTTAGGGGAAGAGAAAATCACAAAAAACAAAAATGTCAAATCTCAGCTATTCATTTTCAAAATAATTTTTTTTCCAAATTCCAAAGGAGGCAATAGGTTAACTGTTAAGATTTGTCAGGCTCAAAAAACTAGATTTTTACAAAGTGTAGCCAAATTTTGTTTCATAAATAGTAGCTTTGGAAAGAACATGTGATGATGCAAAGTTGGAAAAAGCTGGTTTTTCTTCCGTAAATGACTTCACCGTGTGAGAGAAGAGGCAGAGAAGAAATCAAAGTAATTAAACATGCGGTGAGTTTTTCTGATAGGGGACTCTAGTGCTTTAAAATAGACTAGATAATCCTCGGGATAATCTGAGGGTAGAACAGACCAGTGCCTCATTTCCAATCTGGTACGCTGGAAGAAAACAGTGTATTTCCTTTGAGGTCTTGAGAGGTTTTTCTTCTTCTTTGTTTTGTTTTTGGTTCATTTTGTAATCAACTTTATTAAGGTATCATTTACACACAATAAAATGCAGACATTTTTAGTCAACGGTTCAATGACTTTTAATTAATGTACACATTTGTATAACTACCACCCCCATAAGATCGATAACAATTCTAAAACCCTAGAAAGTTTCCTCCTAGGCTTTTGCAAAAGTATCCCCATCTCCCACCCCAAGGCAACCACGGATCTGATTTTTATCTTTAGAGATGAATTTTGCCCAGTTTAGAATTTCATGTAAGTTGAATAATACAGTAGGTGCCCTTTTGATCTGGCTTCACTTGCTCAGCATATGGTTTTTGAGATTCATTCATGTTGGGATGTTTTAAACCAGGACTTTAGCCTGGGTGGCTGATGTTGTCTGAAGGCACCTTATAGGTACATCTGAGTCTCTGGCATTGTCACTGTCTGTTCTTGGCTCAGTATTTTCAACTTTACTAAGAAGCACAAGGTTGAAGTAAGGAAGATCATTGTCAGTATAATGGAGGTGAAGTGGGGTCTGTTATATAATATTCTCAGCATAAATTGACCTGCTTGGAATCATTGTGTTGATAATCGACAAGGATACTCTTCCTCCAAAAACCTTGATACTATAAAACTTCTAAAGGACGCTGTCCTAGGACTCTTTTAGTTTTCATTTTTTGGGGAACATTTCTGGAAAATTGAAATGCTCACAACCTGAAAGAAGCAATTATTCACCTGAAGGCTAACTCTGCTAAAGTTGAGTTGTCCGACCTTCACATGCTGATAGAACCCAAATAGCCTTGCAAAACAATGCTCTTATTGGATATAAGCATATAGATTGTTTAAGATGGACGTGTATATGCAGTAAAGTGAAAAAACAAAGAATCTTTGAGTTTTCCTTGCTGTTTTTTTTTTTTTTTTCACTTACGCTTCTATGTCATACGCTAATAGTTTAGGGTAACCTCAGGTTAGTTTTAGGTCCAGTCTTTACGTAAATGTTGATGTACTCCATACGCAACTTTTTTCTACCTTCCTTCTTTTCTTCCATCTTTCCTTTCTAACTTCTTATAATCCATTATACTTAATCCTGCATTTGTTGAGGTGGCAATTACTGTAGGAAAATTGAAAGCAGTGTGAAATTTTGCTGTTCAGAATGCATGTTGACCAAATTCTATATTGAGAAAAGGTCTGAATTTACCCACAGTAACCGTTTCTCAGCCTCTCTGAATAAAGGCCATAGAAACTGGGCTCTATATAATATCCTGACAGGTATGTAGAATTCATAGCAATTGCCCTCAAAGAGCTTACCTAGCGTAGATGCATATGAATGCATTTAATGATTGCTTTATTGGCAGCAGTGCCAACACACACAGTCTATTTTGTTTTATATGATTATCATTACCTGCTGTTTACCACTGTATACATTGCTAATGGTGTGGTTTCTATGGCTTGTGAATTTCACGGCCCAATATTATGTAATTTATTGCACACTTTAGTGTAGAAGATGGAGACTCCATAAATTTTCGTGTGCTCTTTGCCCCTTTGGAATGTATTACACTGAGATCAGGCAAAGTAATAAATTTATTTCAAATGTGCGTGATAGCTAAACATCAATTAGGACTTGATGGGAAATATTTCTTCTTCCAGCAACATAACAGTTTTTAAAGACTAAGCCATTGAACGTGGAGTTCCTGAACATGGGACTCAGTTCACTGGGATCCCTCCTTAGAAAAATAAAGGAAAACTTGAATTGGATATGTGTGGCTTATTCAAGTAGTAACTAATCAGCTACATCTTTGTTAACTTAATTTGTCACAATGGTTTGGTATTTTATTAACTCTCTTCCCCTTCTTCTCCTGACTCTCACGAGAATGGATCATGAGTATCTTAAAACATGCTAAGTCGTCTTCCATCCCTGTTAATCTAACTACAAAAACACACTTTCCTTATCCAATGTAACATACCGTCTTTTAGAGTAGCTGTGGTTTTAATTCTCTACAAAATTAAAACCAACAAAGAGAAACATTTTCAAGGAGCCACCACATTGTAGAGCTTTAGAAAGAAGACTTTAGAATTAAGGGCAACTATATCATTTTATAGCTAAAGCACCTGAGACCTAAAGTAGGAAGGTAACCATCGAGGTCAGGGAAAGGGGTTGAAGATCAGGTTTCAAGCTGAGAAAGAGTCTACAGGGACTCAATCTGAGCAGGTCAAAAACTGAAATGAGACCACGAATGTTCTGGGAAGGGTGGCACCTGGCCTCGAGGGTGGGATTCAGACAGGGAGTGGGCCTGGGGGAACTGAGCTTCCGCAGTAGGCAGAGAAGGCCACCTCATCTGTGGAAAGTGCCACTGACATCAGGGAGTTGAGGGGAAAGAGCAGTGAATTCCAGTCCCCCTGAGAAAGCAGGCCAATCTGATTAACTCTGAATTTAGGCTTATTTCAGATACTTCTAATTTTCTTTTTTTTTCTTTTTTTTTTTTGTGGTATGCAGGCCTCTCACTGTTGTGGCCTCTCCCGTTGCAGAGCACAGGCTCGGACACGCAGGCCCAGGGCCATGGCTCATGGGTCCAGCCACTCCACGGCATGTGGGATCTTCCCGGACCGGGGCACGAACCAGTGTCCCCTGCATCGGCAGGCAGACTCTCAACCACTGCACCACCAGGGAAGCCCAGATGTGTAGTTCTTTAAAAATATTTTTAACATTTTTCCAGCTACATGTAGAATATAACTTAGCATAAAAACAGTATGGGTTTTATTTTAAGTAGTTTAACATTTTAACATCCTCATAATGAAACTGAATCCAGACGGTTTCTCTCCATGATCTCTTGAAATAGTCCTTGATCATCCACAGTATTTCCCATCATCACAAAGGTGGTACCAAGGGCAGAGAACTCCAACATTATTAAAGTTTCATAAAGCAAAGTCAATTTTAAGAATATAATGTCCCCTAACTGATAAAGGTCTTGACAGATAATTTCAAGGGAAGCATAAATTATTTTCTGTTTGTCAGAGGGCAAAATTATTTAGGTTGACTTAATGAATGATAGAGTTTTTGAGTGGAGAGTGTTCTTAAAATATTATGTAGATCTGTACTGTCAACAGATGCTAGCCACGTGGCATTATTTATATGGAAACAAATTTTAAAATAAGGTTAAAAATTCAGTTCCTCAGTTGCATTTGCCATATTTCAAAGATGTTTATTAGCTCCATGTAGCTATTGAATACTGCTTTGCATAGTACAGATACAGAATATTTTCATTATCACCAAAAATTCTATTGAGCAATACTAAAATTATACCCAGATATTCACAGAGAAGGCAACCAAGTCTCAAGGAAATGATATAACTTCCCCAAGGTCATACAGCTATGTTTTTAAAGAAAAGCAAAATGACACAAAGGAAATAGTAACAGAGGCAGTAAAGAAACCCAGTAAGTTTCTAGAGCAGTCAAAGTAGGGTTTAAAAGTGCACACTTAGCTGTTAGCAGGGTTGAAGCTCTTGATGGTTAGTAAGATCTACCTGCCTGAATTTGGACATTAGCATTTTATGCAATGAATTAAAAGCAAAAAATCATTTCAACGAATGCCTTCCAGCTCCATATTTTTAGCCACTGCCGTGCTTCCAGATTATGTTTATCACTTTCATATACAGGGCACCACTGTGAAATGTGATGGTTTATCTGACCCCAGAGAAACCAGGAAGTCTTGTGGGGGTTATGGCTCTATTTGAAAAGGTTGATTTTTCAATGCATCATGCAGACTGGCCCTGTTTTAAAAGGGATTCCTGCCATCAAATAATCAAAATGTAAACCTCTTCTCAGCTTGCAAAAGTCAAAGATAGTCCCTGCATCTTTATTATTTCCTTGAAATCCAAATATTATTTTTCCTTTCTCTAACTTGTTTTCCTCACAGTGTGATCAACTATTGCCAAGGAAGGAAAGGTTAGATTTATCAATCAAAGTTTACTAAAGGCCCCCTAGGTAATTGAACGCTCAGGAGAAACAATCCTCATGTATTCTTTTTCTGTTGTTTCAATAGCTTTGTAAAGAGTCATTTCAGTATGTTTGGCTCTGTAGCAGAGGTTCTGTGAAGTGCTTGTCATCCTCAGAGGTCCAGAAAGTCTGCGAGTCTGTGGGTAAAGATGGGTAAGGAGAGAGAGGGAAGGAGGATAGAGAGAGGCTCAGGGCTGAGATAAGGACAGTGATCTAAAGCCTCCTGGGGGTGAGGCTGGGGTGCACAGACACCCACGACTAATCTAGACAGAAACTGAGTAATCAAGGGGATGACCACTGTGAGGTCATGTGGTCACCTCTCCCTCTAGAAATAAACATTGCCCTCAGTAAGTCTCCTCCCGCCCCAGAAGAGCATTAGGAAGGTCTGGAGAGGGGGCTTATTGGCAGAAATGGAAAAAGCAGGTTGAAGGGATTAGCCTGGAGCAGAGAGACCAAGAAACCCAAGCCAGTAGGTGGAAGGCAGACTTTTCATGGAAGTCTCCAAGCCCAAGTCAAGTTCTGGGACCACCAAGTACAAGTCAAAGAGTGCACATTTAACCCCTTTGGGCCCCCATGGGAGTGGAGGAAGACTGGACAGAGAGGGAGAAGGGGCCAATGAAGGTACAGTATTTACTATGGGATTTAACTCCCGAAAGGCCTCCCAGTAGCTTCAGGTCTGCTCAAGAATCTTTCATGTCCTGCTGGTTTGCAGTGAGTGGCTCACAGCTTCAAGGCCTCCTCTGCCAGATAGAGAACTATTTCAAACATCCTGCCTCTATTTTGGACTGTAGCAATGCAGACAGGAAACCTGACCCCATTTTCAGGTTCTAAAGAGAAATTCTAAGTACCTGAAAGACTGAGGAACATGGTGGCTTTTATTTAAGATGGGGAGCTAGAGAGCACATACCTGGACTTGGGCCTGCAGCAGCACCAAACTGCACCAAGAGTTCCCTTTATTTTCTCTCGCATCTCTGTTTCTCCTTTTCTCTCTGCTGGATTAGCCACGGGGACTCCAAGTTCTTCATTGTGTGGTCCTGGTACCAAGATTCTCCTGGGAATTATAAAGCTATTCCCCTTCTACATCGAGCACTTCTTGTTTTTTCCCCAGCAAAGTTAAGTCATCCTTAAGAGGAGTCAGGGTGCTAGCTCTTAAAAATATTTCAGTCATCCCTTTGTACATTAAATGCTCTTTCTTGGAGACTGCTCCTGACGTGGCGTTCACCGTGCTCTCAGCTGGCCTCCTGAAGTTCTGCCCTGCCTTCCCCACCAGGTACAGTTCAGGAGCTGCCTACCTCAGGGTGATAGGTTATCTTCTAGTTGCTTTATTCCTTTCCCTTTTACATTTAGAAAATATAATTTGAATACATAAACTTCTCTGTGGCCACAGCTTTATTTGCAACCCACAGGTTTGGTTATGGCATATTTTCATTATCATTCAATTAATAAAATTCTAATTCCCATTGTGACTTTATCTTTGACCTACATAATGATCAGAAGTATGTTTTTAATATCCAACTATTTGGTAAAATATTGGTTATATATTTTTAAATTTCTTGCTTATTCGGAGTCTTGTTTTATAACCGGAATATAGTCAATTTTATAAATGTGCCATGTGCACCTATAATTTTCTGCATAATATATATATTCCATCATTGTTGTTGCAGTGTTTTCTGTAAATTTAGGCCAAAGTTTTTAATGTTGGTATTCAGATCTTCTCTAATCTGCTGATTTGCTGTTGTGATTCTATGTTACTGATCTAGGTAATTTAGATTTTTCTATTTCTACTTAGTTTTTTGGAATTTCCCTTCATCTATTGCATTGAAGTTTAGATTTATAATATATTCCTTGTAAAGTAACAGTGGGTTTTATTATCCTGCCTTATCGCCAGTGATACTTTTTGCTTTCAAATTTATGTTAACATTAAAAAATCTTCTTCAATTTTACTTATTGTTGTTAGGACATAATTTTTGAATCCTTTAATTTTCAATCTGACTCTTGTCTCTTGTAGGTGGCATAGAATTACGTTTTTTGTTTTAATAATCCTTGTCCTTTAATTTGAGTATTTACAGTTAAGGTATTTTCTTGTAGACCGTTTACTCCTCGTTTACTCTCTGTCCCACCTTGTTATGTTCCTTTTGCTCTTCTTTCTTCCTTTTAGATTTCTTCAAATTCCATTTTCCCTTGTATTAGCTTGTTATTTTTACATAAGTAGCAGTTACACATGTACCATGACTTATTAGCTCTTTTACTGCTTCTCAAGCAATGCTGAGATCTTAAATATCTTTTACTACTTTTTCTCTTCCATTTGTTTTAATGCATTTTAATTTTTGATATATTTTATTATTACTTTTTTGTGCTGTTAGATTTTATTTAGGTTTATCCACTTATTTATTCCTTCTGTTATACATAATTCTTTATAAAGTCCTTATTTTCGTCTATGATAATCTTCCTTCAGCCTGCGGGTCTCCCTGTATAATTTAATTCAGTCAGTTCTGATGAGAACATATTTTCTAAATTTTGTTTGTCTGCAAATTTCCTTATTTCATCTTTCCTTCCAAACAACATTTTCTCTGCCTCTAGAATTCCCAATGGGCAGTTCTTTTCTTTAGCACTTAAAAATGTTATTCCATTATTTTCTAGTATCCAGTCAGTTTCGTTGAGAAGAAAGCTGTAATCTTAATCCTATTGTTCCTTTGAAAGTAATCTCTCTCTTTTTCGTCGGGCAGCTTTTAAGATGTCATGTTTTTCTTTGCTATTCATGAATTGTACTCTGGTGATCTCAGGTGTGGTTTTCTTTGGATTTGTTCTTGTTGCATTTTTTAATGCTTATTGAATTTATGGCTCCATATATTCTTTTTAGTTTTAGAGAACTCTCAGCTGTTAATATTTCTGAAATATTGTTTTCATCCCAATGTCTCTCTCCTTTTTTCCTTGGACTCCAGTTTACACATATGATAAAAAATATTTACTGTGGCCCATGTGTCTCAAATGCGCTTTTGTCTACTTTTTATTCTTTTCGTTTCGCATGCCTTAGTCTTAATATTGTTACTACTCTATCTTCCAGTTCACTTACCTCTCTTTACCTGTGTCCAATCCAGTACCGAGTTTTAAATTTCGTATAGTTTTTAATTCTATCAGTTCAACTTCAATCAGTTTATAGTTTCTTGTCGTCAAGTTAAGTTCTCCACCTTGTCATCTATTTTCTTGAACTTGATAATATTTACCAAAATATGTATGAACTTTAATGTTTAGGTCATCTATGATTCTGATTCTGTTTTGTTTTTTATTCTAATTCTCCTTTTCTTGGTAGTCTTGGTGGCTCTTCAGCGAATACCAGACTTGGGATATGACAAGTTGTAGAGAATCTGAATGACATTACAGTTGCCCTTTGAACAACCTGGGTTTGAACTGCACAGATGCACTTATACATGGATTTTTTTTCAATAAGTAATACAGTACTACATGATGTGTGGTTGGTTGAATCCTCAGATTCAGAACCACAGATAAGAAGGGCCGACCATAAAGTTATATGTGGATTTTTGACTGCACAGGGAGTCAGTGTCTCTAACCCCTACATTGTTCAAGGGTCAACTGTATTTTCTTGAGGAGAGAATTTCCTATTCTTAGGTAGGGAGCAGAGGGGAAGATCACCTCAGTCACTGGACCAACTTCATACTCATTTTCCTTCTTTATAAGGTTCAATGTAGATGTTGCCTCAACCTTCCTAACACACACACACACACACACACACACACACACACAAACACAGACACACACACACACACGTAGAGATTTCAATGTCCTAATTCATATCATTAGTTTACCATTGGGCCACAAATCTTTCATAGGTTCTGAACCCCAATTTTGTCTCTTCAGCATTATGAACCAACTAAGTCTTTGCTTTGACTTCAGTTAGCTTTTGTTTGACTTCTTAGCATCTTGCCTTGTCTACCTATTATACATGGAAAATACTGCAAGGGAACACTGTTGCTGAATCCAGCTCCGCTCTCTGAATCTTTACTCTCTCTGTGATTTTGGTCCTTAAAGTTCTAGCTTCCTTGTTATTTCTCAATTCCAATTCTGGTTTCCTTAGTCCTATGACATTGTCCTAAGATCTACTGGCTTTTCTACCTCTTAGGAGCCACATTTGGTTTCTCAGCCTTTTGCTCTTCATCAGTAGTTTCTAAATGACTGGGCTAGAAAAGCATGTGCAGAATATTGTTCTCACTTCAGTGAGTTTCTTTCTCTATTTTACTTTTCTAGGTCATGGCTACCTCAGTAGCTTTCTAACGCTCACAGTCCAATGTTGCTTATGATTTATCTGGCCTTTCTAGTATGTTTTCCTAAGGTAAACTGATATAGTTGGAAACAGAAGTTCGTACCCACCATTTAAAAAATGCTGTTTTGTCTTTCTATGAACTCTCTTTTCGTCCCATCTTCTGTCACTTTTTCCCACCAAAAATTCCCATTCTCACAGATAGATTATTTTAAGATGAAAAATTATTATTAAGCTAATATGTTAATTTTGAAAGGAATTAATTTTGCTTTGAACAAGAACACAGATTGGTGAATGGAATATGGAAGATTCCTTAAGACCTTTTTCATCTCTAAGAGTAGTATCCAACCATCGGTACCATAATAAGTTTGTCAACAATGGAAGAAAGCAGTCTTTATAAAATCAGCATTATTCAGTACTCTCAAAAACTGCTTCACTTTCCTGCTCATGCCACCAATTTCCAAATGTTCAATAGGAGCAGAGAATCATGGGATGGGATGTGGAGAAATGGCCTGTCATAGTAACTATAAATATTGGAAGAATGGAATTATAAATAAAGAGGGTTTTCTATGAATATATTTGAAGTGTTTGTTCCTAAAGAACTTCTAGAATAAGACTCAAAAGTTTAACATAGAAACACCTCTTAATAAGTATGAAAATCACTAAAATTTATCTCATAATACGTTTTTCTTTTGTGTTATGTGATTGTCAGAGTCACACCAAACTGTTTTTACCTGGACTTCACAGATCTTCTTATTTTTACTATGGGATCAGTTACCCTACATTTTTGAAATTTGGCAAAATAGTTAAAGTTGGAACATTTCCCCAAAATCCAGGGCATATGACTTACATTTCTGTAGAAGGCAATATTATATTTCTGTCTAGTTCTGGGGTAAACATTTTCATACCTGCCAATCCAATTTGACGAATGTATCATTTTTCCAGTGCACTAGTGTAAAGTAAATGGTAAATTCAGTCAAACAGTCATTTCATACATCAAAAAGGAAAATCAGTCAACACAACTGTCTGACTGAAATGAATGAAGAAAACAAATCAAGGCAAACAACTGTCCCAGTAGACTTGTATAAATACAGTAGTGGTGTCATGTGCAGAATTAATCTTCCCTCACCCTTAACTGGAGAACACTCTGCCAGCCAATTCAGTCACTCAAATGATACTGAATTATAATATTCCGGTTTCATTTACTCTCAGTTACTGCTGACTGCCCTTCCTTCTCCTTCATCTGTCCATCAGTGGAGAATGTCAGAGCAGGAGAATAGTAATATTGGCATATTGTAATGTACTGTCGTGAATTCTACAGCTTCAGAATTCTTAGGATAACTCAATGATCTTAAAGAGTCTGGTGCAGAAAGGCTATGTGAATTAAATCGCAGACCACTGTCTGACGCTTCCAGCACTAACACCCCTTATTCCTGGTTCTAATATATCACAGAATACGCAAGAGGAAGGTTTTGAGTGGTCAGCAGAAATATGGCTCCAAAGCAGCCACATGGAAAAGAAATGTTGTCATCTCTGATCCACTTTAAAGTTGACTTGTCTTTTACTCATAAACCAGATTCAGTGTGAATTCTGTTCTGCTAAAGGTTAGAGAATCTATTGGAGGAGTGTGGCCAATTCTTTTGAATTTTTTTACTCTCTAACTTTTTGTTTTTTTAACATCTTTATTGGAGTAGAATTGCTTTACAATGCTGTGTTAGTTTCTGCTTTATAACAAAGTGAATCAGCTATACATATACATATATCCCCATATCTCCTCCCTCTTGCGTCTCCCTCCCACCCTCCCTACCCCACCCCTCTAGGTGGTCACAAAGCACCGAGCTGATCTCCCTGTGCTATGTGGCTGCCTCCCACTAGTTTGTGTTTTACATTTGGGAGTGTATATATGTCCAAGCCACTCTGTCACTTCATCCCACCTTACCCTTCCCCCTCCCCGTGTCCTCAAGTCCATTCTCTACGTCTGCGTCTTTATTCCTGTCCTGCCCCTAGGTTCTTCAGAAGAATTTTTTTTTTCAGATTCCATATATCTGTGTTAGCATACGGTATTTGTTTTTCTCTTTCTGACTTACTTCACTCTGTATGACAGTCTCTAGGTCCATCCACCTCACTGCAAATAACTCAATTTCATTTCTTTTTATGGCTGAGTAATATTCTACTGTATATATGTGCCACATCTTCTTTATCATTCATCTGTCGATGGACACTTAGGTTGTTTCCATGTCCTGGCGATTGTAAATACTGCCACAATGAACATGGTGGTACATGTCTCTTTTCGAATTATGGTTTTATTAGGGTATATGCCCAGTAGTGGGATTGCTGGGTCGTACGGTAGTTCTATTTTTAGTTTTTTAGGGAACCTCCATACTGTACTCAATAGTGGCTGTATCAATGTACATTCCCACCAACAGTGCAAGAGGGTTCCCTTTTCTCCACACCCTCTCCAGCATTTAGTGTTTGTAGATTTTTTGATGATGGCCATTCTGACTGGTCACAGAAAGAACTTTGGCATGGTGTTCATCATCTAACTTATCCTAACATGCAGACATTTATGAGAGTAAAGTCATGTCTTTGCCAGAGTGGGTTGCTTATCTGGGCAACTGGGTCAAATCAAGAAGGGCAAATGTAGGCTGCCAGAGTAAATAAGGAGAGGAAAAACAAAAGAACGAGCCATATCATTCATCAGTGATTTTCCCCCCAATATTCTTAGCCTCCACCTATCTCCATCTTACTGGTAACACAGGAACTAGACTGAACTATCAGGTAAAAGGTCTCTACAGAAACTGAGGTAATATAGAAAATTTAAAAAAACATAAAATTGTAAACTTTCTTCCTAGGGCTAATTGAGATGATACTTCAATAATAACATAAGATCAGGTGAGGTCTAAAGAAATTTTAGAAAACCTGGATACAGTAAGAAAACATCTGTTCGCCAGCATCCGAATGTTAGAGAGACACCAAGACATGTGGGCCAAGTTCTGGAGAGAAGGGAAACACAGATGCAAGCTTGACATTTGGTGCAGCTTTTCTCCTTGGGGCATTTGCTGATTCAAATGTTACAGCCTAGGAGCTGAAAAGCCAAGGAGTTCAAAAGACTGTAACCACAGAAGCCAAACGGCAAGAGCTCAAGCTAAAGGCAACAACTAATGGAATGACAAGCTACACGTATCCTTAGTCTCACAGGGCTGCGGGAACCATTACATTTAAAGCCTAACAAATACAAGGGTAGTTGGGAATAGGGAGAATCCAAACTTTCACACGGTTAAGCCCAAAGGGCAACACCCGTAGAGGAAGGACAAGACAGAAATAGAGCACCCTTCACACAGATGGAAAAAAAGGCTTTGAATGAGCTCAAACTGAGAATGGACTAAGGTTTCCAGTCCCTATAGTAACTGTCTGCCATGGGCAAAAGGAAATCTTTTCAAGAGAACAATAACAACATCCAGAATGTGGAGGTATCTTTATAGTTTCCTAAAATAAGTTAAGCCCAATTTTAATAGAAAAAATAATTGGACATACCAGGAAAAAGACTAACTGATCAAAAGCTCAAAAAAGAAAGAAAGAAAGAAAGAAAAAAGACAATATAAATAGACACAGGAGGACAAGAGTGAGTAGGCATTGGGTAAAAAACAAAAGAAAACAACTATGATTAAACAAAGAAAATAGACACATGGCAAATAAGCATATGAAAAGATGCTACACATTCCATGTCATCAGGGAATTTTAAATTAGAATAACGAGATACCACTACACACCTATTCAAATAGCTAAAATCCAAATAATGAAATACCAAAGTTGTTGATGATGCAGAACAACTGAAATTCTCATTTGCTGCTAGCAGGGTACTTGGCAGTTTCTTACAAAACTAAACATACTTTTACCATACAGTGATCTAGTAATCATGCTCTTTGGTATTTACCCATAGGAACTGAAAAGTTATGTCCGCATAAAAACCTGCACATGGATGTTTATAACAGTTTCTTTCATAATTGCCAAAACTTGACATCAACCAAGATGTTTTTCAATAGGTGAATGGATAAACAAACTATGGTATATCGGTACAAAGGAATAGCATTGAGCAATAAAGAGAAAATGCTATGAAGCCATGAAAAGACATGGAAGAAGCTTAAATGCATATTGCTAAGTGAAAAAAAAGCCAATCTGCAAAGGCTACATGCATATTATATGATTGCAGCTATATGAAATTTAGGAAAAGGCCAAAGTGTGGAGACAGTCAAAAGATCAATGGTTGCCAGAGGTTGCGGGGAGGGAGAAAAGGATGGGTGAAGCGTGGAATTTTAAAGGCAAAGAGACTTCCTGTGTATGGTTCTGTAATGGTGGATACAGGTTATTGCACATTTATCAAAAATCATATAATGTACAAAACAAAGAGTGAAGTCTAATGTAAACCATGGACATTAGTTAGTAATAATGTATCAATATGGGTTCATTAACTATCACAAACATCTTACGCTAATGTAAGATGTTAATAATAGGGGAAACTGGCTAGAGAGCTAAGGAGGTACGAGAACTCTGTCCTTTCTGCTTAATTTTTCTGTAAACCAGAAACTGCTCCGAAATAGTCTGTTAATTGAAAAAACAAATCTAGACCTGCATACATAACTTGCACGTAAATCCAACCACAGCAGCATTATTCATAAGAGCCCCAAAGTGGAAATAACCAAATGGCCATTTACTGTGAATGGATAAATGAAACATAGTAATATCCACACCATGGAATATTATTCAGCCATAAAAAGACATCAAGTACTGATGCATGCTACAACATGGATGAACCTTGAAAACATGCTAAGTAATTGTATGATTCCATTTGTATGCAATGTCCAGTCTAGACAAATCTGTAGAGACAAAGTATATTAGTGGCTGCCTAGGGTTTGGAGAAATGGGGGAGTGAGTGACCTATAATAGATTCTTTTTCTTTTGGTGGGTGGATGAAAGTTCTAAAATTGATTGTGGTGGTAGATGCATAACACATGAAATTGTACACTTTAAATAATATGGAAAGTAAATTATATCTCAATGAAACTATTATTTAAAATTATGATTAATGTATTAAAAGAAGGGCAACATGTACAATTTAAGCAAAAATTATCTGTGAAATGCCACCAAAAGAAACTTCTAGAATTAAAAAAAGTTGAAATTAAGCACTCAGAAGATTGGTTGAACAGTACCTTAGTCAAACAAAAGAAAGGAATACAAATGTCAATTAAAAAATAACTACACAAAAATTTGGAGGGAAAATGATGGAAAACAGAGAAATAAGTACTTAAGACATATAGAGTATATGTGAAACACTGTGTCTAGCCAGCCCCAAGTCACACAGCCTAGGAAGGAGACACACAGCCTACCTGAATCACAAGGACTTCTCCAAAGTAAAAATGAGGTTCTGAGGCCAGAAGTGGAAGGAATGAATTACAAAGGAAAAGAACAATGGTAAACTGTAATGTAGATATACATCAGTAAATACATAGGTTCCCTGGGGTTGTGATCTGGTACAAACAATAAAAAGAAAAGAGATAAGACTCATAGTAGAGGCTGCTAGATTCTGCTGAGGAAAATGTCCAGGGAGGGAAGAGTTGATTTATTTCATTATTTTTTTAGAGTCCACATAAAAGTGACATCATGCACTATTTGTCTTTGTCTTATTTCACTTAGCATCGTGGCCTCCAGTTTTATCCATGTTGACTTAAATGATAGGATTTTCTTCTTTTTTAAGGTTGAATAATATTCTATTCTATATATATACCATATTTCCTTTCTCCATTAATCTACTATGGACACTTGGGTGGTTTCCATACCTTGGCTCTTGTGCATAATGCTACAATAAACATGGGAGTACAGATATCTCTTCAAATTATGATGATATTTCCTTTGGATATATACTCAGAAGTGGGAGTGAGGAAGAACTTATGACACAAATCGACCATATGTAAAAGATGTTGTAGGAATGAAAAAGTCTGAACACCTAGAAAGAGTGTGGAGTATCTGGAAAGGTCATTGTTCAAGGTCATACATAGTTTAAAGTTATGACATTTCAGTGAGCCTGTGTACATGAAGGCTTGCTTATATTTGGGGATTTGAATACAGTGCAAAGAAGTGTTGCTAAATTTTTGATCAACATCAAAAAAAGGGTGGAAATGTTTTTTTCTTTGATTATGAAACTGCAGGAAAGGAAGCCTAGAATTCTAGGCCCACTAGAATTTTCCCTGATGATAGTGCTAATTTAGGAGAAGAAGAAGGATCCAAGGCTATAGAACAATTTTGAAAGCAAAATAAGTCTGCTGAGTCTTCACCCAGTGTATGAGATTAAGTTTTAATGGCATATGATGAAGTGGCCATGACACAGCCGGCAGAGCTCGTTGAGTTTTGGAAAATGGCTCTTGAAGCTACAGGAAATGGACAGTAGACATAGAAAAAGAACAAGGTAAATGCCAAAGAGTGGAAGGACAAAATTAATCAAGAGAAAAGTCAAAAATAGAGAAGAAAAGCAGTAAACGTGACAAAGAAAACCAAAAGCTTGCTCTTTACAAACACCAATAAAATAAGCCATATTTGGCAAATATGATAGAGATGGGACTAGCTATAAAACAGAGAGAATTTTTTTTTAATTACAAAAGAATACTATGGTAGCTTTATACCAACACATCTAAAAATCTGGACAAAATGGCTGATCATTATTAGTTATATGCAGCCATTATTTACTCCTGTTTTGAGTAGAGAATACAAGAAGCTTTATGAAAATAGAAAACATAATCAAAGATATACACCTTAGAAAGACATCAGTTATTTTCCAATATATATAAAAAATTAGAAGAGTCCTAATACGAAAATCAGATATGGGGCTTCCCTGGTGGCGCAGTGGTTGAGAGTCCGCCTGCCGATGCAGGGGACACAGATTCGTGCCCCGGACCGGGAAGATCCCACAGGCCGTGGAGTGGCTGGGCCCGTGAGCCATGGCCGCTGAGCCTGCGCGTCCAGAACCTCTGCTCAGCAACGGGAGAGGCCACAACAGTGAGAGGCCCGTGTACTGCAAAAAAAAAAAAAAAGAAAATGAGTGACAACTTAAATGATATATGGAATATTTTGCTGACTTACAAGAGCATGCATAATTAAATATGACCCAGTTGAAATGTTAATTTTATTTTAATGTGTATGTTGGGATGGAGTCTTCAAGGTGCCAGAAAACAAGCATTCATCCATGCTGTTTGGAACTGCAGCACACAGACACCTTCAGTTACCAGTTCTGTTCATGCCACAGAATCATCTTCAGAAAACATACTGTTTTTTATGGACCTGGTATATATCTTAATTAGTTTGAAGAATTCCCCAAATACCTGTTAATATGTAGTGCTCCAATTCCAATCTTGCCACGTCCTGTACCAGTGACACAGCACATAGGAGTTTCATTTCTCTTTCTTTCTCTGGGTTGTTCAGAACCCAACGAAAGAACAATGGAATGGCATCAAAGAGATCAGGGTTCTTGTCCCAGAGTTACCATAAAATAATAGTGTCCTCTTGGGAAAATTATAGTTATTCTAGGCCCCTTTCCTTTTCTTTACTTTGACAGAGCTGCACTAGATGACCCCAGGTAACATTGTACTCTTTGCAGTAGTAGCTTAGATGTTATTGGTTTTCTGAAACAAATGAAGACAATGACACATGAAACTGTGCCACATCTCTGTAACTATGTTTTCTTAGAGTTGCCTCCATTTCAAAGATGATAAGATGGCTGAGCACAGAAGTAGATGTCTTGACCAGAGGTTGCAGAGTAGATGGAACTGAACCACAAGTTTCCTTCTTTCCTGAAGCTCACTTAGCCAAAACATAGCCTTCTGAATATTAAGCTGTAAACCATATTATCAGTATGCTTTAAAAGAAGCGGTTCTTCTAGGATTTCCAATTAATAGCAGGAGGTTTTGAAATTCTTCAAAGATCATCTAATTTTGTGAGATTTACAGCTCTATTTTCCTGTCAAGCAAGTTGTATTAGTGCCAATCATCTGAGCTTCTGGATGCTTCTCTGAACTTTTTGAAGTTTTCTTCTTGCTCTCTGAAATTCATGCCAGATAAGCCTTTTTCTAGAGCGCATATACAGACTTGTGTATTTTTATACAGAAAAGCAATGCAGTGAGTCAGGACGGGGGTTAAGCCCTCATTCTCAGAGTGGTATTGAGCTCCTGGTGAAATATAATCATCATTTCCTCAGAATCGAAAAGCAGTTATCTCTAGTTTTTAATCCCATTAACTATTTATACATTTATGTATGATACATGTATTTATTGTACCTACTAGGTGTGTTCTCTTTGGGAAGTACAAAGCTCTTTGAGATATAGGTTGTTCATTTTTTCGTTTTCCCACAAATACTGTGACCTTTTGAGCAGGAAGGTCTATATTTTACTAACATCTAGAACCAGCAGTTAACACGGTGTCTAAGATGTAGTCAATAAATATGAAATACATAAATGAACACATTTTTAAGGAAGGGCCAGGGAATGAACAAATAGAAATTTTTCATTTTCAGTCACAAAGCAACCAGAGACATAAAAATGATACAGACAACGAGTGCTACGGTCATTCAAATAAGGCATAGAATAGATACAACAAGGATCTCCTTATTGGCACAGGGAACTCTACTCAATATTTTGTAATAACTTATAAGGGAAAAGAATGTGAAAAAGGAATCACTGTGCTGTACACCTGAAAGTAACACAACATTGTAAATCAACTATACTTAAATTAAAAAACAAACAAACAGACAACAACAACAACAAAAAAACCCGAAAGAGGTCATAGAAGTTTTTATGAGATTCCATAAGAGAAGCCAAATGAGGACGGGCGAGACGGCTTTTGAATCAATTCAGAGGAGAGGTCACAGAGAAACTTGTCTTTGACCTGAACTTGAGTTTCCATTAAGATTGCAACACAGGGATATTACAGATGAAGGTAATCACATAAACTTACTACACTGAAACTTGCAGAGCTTATGAGTGTTGTTCAAGATCCCAAAGCAAGTGCATCGTGGAATCAGAATTTTAAGTGAGACCTAATGAACTAAAAACAAACAAACAAAAAAACAAACCTTTTCTGTGATACCATGTTGCCTTTGAAGTCGTTATTTTGGTGGGTTGGTAGAAAGTGGTTCCCGTGTTTCTGGCAGCAATGACTAGTTCTGTCCCCCCCGCAGCCCCCCACACCCGAGTTGATCCTCAAAGTTTCCTTTAGAATGGACTTGCTAAAATGCAGACATGCAAGTATTCATGACGCCTGTGTCCAATCATTTCTCCTGCCATTGCCTACTTCACTTCTGGATTATATGAACAATTCACTGTCTTCATTTATGCTTTTCCCTCCTCCAAGAATTCCTTTCTCCCTATGGGGCACCTGGGAAACCCACTTCATTTTTCAAACCTCAGTTTACATATTATGTCTTTTGTGCAGGCTTCTTTTTAGTGTTGTGATCACATGCTCCTTTTTGCTACCCTTGCACTTCTGCATGCCTGATTGTTGCACTCGCTACACTGTATTGTGATTGTGTTGTTTACATATATCTGTGTTCTCCTGGGCAACATTCCTTGGGGCCAGGGACTACCGTTTTTCATCTATTGATGTTGCCTTAGCATGTTACTTGTTGCGAAGTAGTTAGTTATAAAAATGAGATTTGTTTAAATTGAAAATTGTTATGTACATATTAGTTATTATCATTTACAGATATAACAGGAAAAAATATTAATGCTGGTGCTGAAAGTTCACTTCTAGTAAATGATGGTGGTACTTGACTTCACTTATATTATTTTCCCCACTATTTTATATCTTTCTACCTGATATCTCTTCTTTATTCCCATCTCTTTCTTTATTACTAAACCAAGAAAAACAGGGATGAGGGTAGGGCTAGGCCATACTTGGCTGGAATAGTAAAGAAATTGTGTGGGGTTTTGGTGAGAAAATCCTGAAGCATACAGGTCTGCATCTTCCTTTTATTTTTATTTTTTTGCGGTACGCGGGCCTCTCACCATTGTGGCCTCTCCCGTTGTGGAGCACAGGCTCCGGAGGCGCAGGCTCAGCGGCCGTGGCTCACGGGCCCAGCCGCTCCACGGCATTTGGGATCTTCCCGGACTGGGGCACGAACCCGTGTCCCCTGCATCAGCAGGTGGACTCGCAACCACTGCGCCACCAGGGAAGCCCCTGTTTGAAGTTTTTTGATAAATTAGATTTGATAACACAGTTTTATAAAAACTTAGTTTGGACATTTCTGAACCTCTTTTTTTGTTTCCTTATGGAAGAAAGCTGCTTGTTTAGGGTTAATACTAATTCAATGGGGGTAAGATTTACACAGGACCAACCCTAACATTCATAGTGTGTGGCACAGGAAACAACTTTGAATGGCCATTTCAAGGAACAATATACTTAAGTGTATACAATGAGTAAAATGGATGAACTACACAAATTTATGAGTTGAAAACCATAGAATCATAGAATTTCCTCACTGTAAAGGCTCTTACTTTTCCAACTGCTTAACTTCAACCTCTGTTAAAGCACTTCAGTAACAGGGAGTTCTTGAGTTTAAAATGCAGTCGGTCCATTTTATAGTTGAAAGGTTCTACTTGTCAAAATATTCATCCTTTTATCAACCTAAACCTGTCTACTTGGTCTAAAATCTTCAGTGTGGGACAGTCTAAACCCTTTTTCATAGGACAACTCCTAAAATCGTTTAGAGCGACCACCTACTTCTCTCCTGGTCTTGCTTCATGTCATCTATTCCCAGTTCCTTCAATTACTTCTTATTTTAGATTCCAGACACTTTACTGAATTCATCACTTTCTTCAGTATAATAACTCATTTGCTGAATGTGATATTTTAAGCCTAAAAGGATTTGTTTACTGTTTTCTGTAAAGAATTAAAACATAAAATGTCCAATCAACCAATAATTCTTCACCTAACATGATTCATATACACCAATTGATAAGGAAAATTTAAAAACTCAAATTACTTCATTCTTGAAGAGTGATCATAGTATGTCCTTATTTATAATGTACAGGAAATATGAATTTTCTTTCTGTGCATCTATAACAGTGCCCTCTTGCAGGGTACAGAGGATCCTCCATTGATGCTGCCTAATGATGTGTATGTGATATCCTGATATTTACTAAGAAGTTAGACATTCAGGAGGATTTTTTGTTCCCAGCAGACATACACATATGAATTTTTCTTCTCTATGTTTGTGTGTTTCTAACTTTTATTATTCATCTATTGGCACTTAAGTGCATTCACCAAACTGCATCATAAACATCAAAGTAGATTACTTCACTTTTCCTTTTATGAGATTATTATACTTATCAACCAATATTTGAGCCCTTAATATGGGCAAATCATCCTAGCCTGTTAAGCACAGAGGTAAAGAGCATGGAGTTGAGAGGGCACACACCAAGATTTGAACAAATTACTTAATCTCTCTAAGTCTTCATTTTTGTATGTGAAAAATGAGAATAATTACAATGATTGAACTCATAAGGCGGATCGTAGAAAACATCTAGGTGCTACGTGCAAAGAGCTTGTTTGACTACCTGGCAAATATATCCATTCTTTATTAACATGATGGTGATGATGTTGATGGTGATGATGATGATGATGCAGCTACCAGCAGGTGTCCTTATTAGGTTGGTAAGGATGGTGAATAAGCCACAAGATCATGTCTGTGAACATTTGCATTCTAAGGCTACACTGCCTTTGCCTTCCCAACTCCGGCTCCACTCCTCATCTGTTTAAACATCTCCCAAGATAGCTCAGGTCTTCTCCTCTGTGAAGCTATTCTGAACTACTCCTCTAGAATGAACTTAAAATACATTGCTTGCACTTATATTAATTTATATCAAGTACAAACTTCTGCAGTGGAATCACTCATCCTCCGTCAACCTTATATGGACCTTTACCTCCAACCCTGATACCTAGCAAATCCTTCCACTACATTATAAATTATTAACCATAAGGTTTAGCATGTTCTCTCTTCCAAGGTATTTAGAACTTTAAAGGAGAAAGAAGCCTGCCCAAGTGGACAAAGCTAACACTTATCAAGCATGAGCTCCCAACATTTGCACCAGACAATTTCACATCATCTCATTATAAACTGACAATAATCTTTGTGAGGTTGGGGTCCTAACCTTCTTTTTACTGTGGATCCCTTTGACAATATGGAGTGGCCCATTTAAAGAGTCTTAAAATAACACTTTTAAATTCATAAAATATAATACATAGAATCTCAAAAGAAACTAGTTACTATGCTTTAAGTGCAGTCATTAGAATATTTTAAAAACCAAATTTGTGATATAGAAACGAATGGGTATTTAAACTCATTAAATAACGAGATACAACAGAGACTCTATTAACTACTATACTTAAAAATAGTGATGTTGGGGAGATGGGTTCACAACTCTGATACATGTGTACTGAAATTGAACAATTAAATAAATAGATGGTGGATGGTGGTAGCCACATTTCTCAATATTGAAGTATGAATTTACAGATAAACAAGAGGAGGAGGCTAAACTAATCTCAGCGTTAATGCATTATAGTTGCAGACATCAGTATACACTCAGCTCAATATAGATATAGATAGTTATATATAGAAATATTTACTGATATGTGTATATACATGGGTTAGTGTACATATATATTTCTTTGTTCTCTCAGTCAAGAGAGCCTAATCAAATAATAGCCCATTAGCAACAGCACATCTAGAGCCCAGATCTTGGTTTCTATTACTACTCTCCAATTAAAGGAATCAGGGCTCCTCAGAGAAATGACTGATTCTAGGACTGGGGCAGGAAATACACAAAATGAGCCTGGAGCATCTTGTGGTACCAGAAAGTCAGGAAGTGTTAAACACACACACAAACATGCATGCTAAACACAGATACACACACACACACACAAACTCACACACCCCAAAGGGAGTATGTCAAAGGAGCACAGGCGCCAAAAGCAAACGCTCCCAATGGCCAAAGCTGGAACAATTCAAACAACAAAATAAAGTAGTATTGGATTATAACCCAAAGGATAAAATAGATATCCATGAGTCTATACTGATATAAATAAATATCAATAATTGAATAAATTAATGTTTAGGGGAAAATAGACAAATCTGTGTGGAAGAATTCCAAATACTTTATGTACATACTCTGTCCTCAAGGAGGTGGATCATAACTCTCCACTCTTTGGGTTTGTGCTTCACATAGTGACTTCCTTCCAACAAGTGTAGTGTGGAAGGGGTGGAGGAGTAACTTTACAGTGGAGAAATCTGAGACACGACCTCAGCCAGGTTATCAAGGTCAACATCAACAGGCAAATCACGTTGATAGCATGGACCCTTGATAAGATGTTATAAAAAAGGCACTTTATCTGGTTGTCCTCCCAATAAACCATAATCCCAGTCTTACCATGAGAAAAGCATTGGACAGTTTACATTAGTGAGGTATGCTACAAAACACTTGATCACTGCTCCTCAAAACCGTCAAGGTTGGGGCTTCCCTGGTGGCGCAGTGGTTGAGAGTCCGCCTGCCAATGCAGGGGACACGGGTTCGAGCCCTGGCCTGGGCAGATCCCACATGCCAGGGAGCAACTAAACCCGTGCGCCACAAGTACTGAGCCTGCGCTCTAGAGACCGTGAACCACAACTACTGAGCCCATGTGCTGCAACTACGGAGGCCCACGTGCCTACAGCCCGTGCTCCACAACGAGAGAGGCCACTGAAATGAGAGGCCTGCGCACTGCAACCAAGAGTAGCCCCTGTTTTCCGCAACTAGAGAAAGCCCACGCGCAGCAACGAACACCCAACACAGCCAAAAATAAATAAATTAAATAAATACATTTAAAAAAGAAACTGTCAAGGTTATCAAAAACAAGAAAAGCCTGAGAAACTACCACAGCTCAGAGGAGCCTAAGGGGGCTTGATAACTAAATGTAATGTGGTGTCCTGGATGGAAGCCTGAAATGGAATTAAGGACACTAGGCAAAAGCCAAGGAAATCTGAATAAAGTACAGACTCTGGTTAATATTATTGTATTAATATTGGCTCGTTAATTGTAAAAAAGGTACCACACGAGTGTACGGTGTCAATAATCGAGGAAATTGGGAATGAGATATATAAGAACTCTGTATTATCCCCTTAATTTTTCTGTATATCTAAAACCATTCTAAAATAGATATAGTCTATTAGATAAAACAAAAAAAGGTAATGATGATTTGATTGTAACATCAGACTAGTGATACTTTGAGATAACTATAAAAACTGCCTTAGGAAATTGTCTGTGGTATCTGCTGGGGATATAGTCACGGGTACTCCTAATATTATTGTGGTTTATTGTCTGCATTTAGATTTAAAGGACATGCTAAATACTAAATTGCAGCTAGAGGTTAGTGAAATTAAAGATGTAATATTCCCATCCAGATTCCACATACACTTTGATACATATTAAGAATCCCCTGCTCTTTGGTGAGGTCTAATTTTATGAAAGTGAAACTCAGAGAGATGAATTAGGTTGTTCCAGCTTTTAAAAAGCCCGCATTCTAGGGTCAAGAATTCTTACTGAGCCTTGTTGAAACTGTTTGCTACACTACCTCCTAATTTTGGAACTGCTAAACAGAGAGCTGGGAACTCTTCCTAGATTAAAAGTACTGCCTTGGCCTTGTGCAATTATACTGTTTAGGTTGCTGGACAAATCCAAGGATAAAACTGGCCTGGACCTAGTGATGGGCAATTCCAAAAGCAAGCTGAATGTGAGAAGTTCACTCACAGAGAACCCTAGTGTCAAAAAGCCTCTCTACTTGGGAATGGCTGAACACCGGGAAAATAAGCCCTGGTTCAGCTGTAAAGAGAGCACATCCTTGGCCTTTTTTCCCCCTTAAGTCCGGAAACTAATGATCTGGTCAGCTTAGGAGAGGGAGGGAGGGAAGGAGGGAGGGAGGAAAATGAGAGAGAGAGAGAAACCTGTTAATAGCTGGTGCCAATTTAAAGAGAGAAGGAAAGGGTTTATTATATACGTATATGCTAATATTATTCCTAAAGCCAATTCTGATAAATCCTTCGGGAAAGAAAGAGATGCAGCCACCTGTTAATGTGGCTTCAGCTTCTTTGTTTCCAAATGTTACAGCGGTCACCAGACCAGCCATTCCACTTGGGGCGGGGCCCGGGGGTTAGAGGGGGAACATCTGTCCACTAAGGACACTACTGAACAGCAACAAAATCTTGGGGCGACCCCTCTCTCTTTCCTCGAGTGCTTTCGCTAGCCGGTCCTACTTCCCCACTCCTTTGGGAGTTTCCTGTTCCATTACGTAGGCAAGAGGGCGAGAGGTCCCAGCTTTCCTAATTGTGAGTGGTTTGGCTGGGTGTGTTCGTGCGAGTAACTGTGTGTGTGTGTGTGTGTGTGTGTGTGTGTGTGTGTTGAGGGAAAGTGGAGCTTGCTACAGGGGCTTAGAAAAACTAGTCGCCAATTTAAAATATTTTCGGAGTGTTTGAATGATATCTTCAAAGCTAATCCCACTCTCAAATTCAGCGAAATGAACAATACAGATAAGGAAGATGAAGAGGGTGGAAAACCCACACAGCGGAATGGAGCTGTCCATGCCGCGGGAGTGACAGGGGAGCGCTCAGAGGTAAGGCGCTCTGCAGAGAAAGTCACTCTGGCTCTTCTCTCTCGGTCCACCAGCCGGCGACGCTTCTTCTGTAAAAGCATTCCTAGAAAATAACCCTACAACCGGGAAGGGTAGCGATCTTTGAGCGCAGTTTCCAGGAGCCGGTCCCCGCAGCAGGGAGAGGCCCCTCTCCCCCCGCGGCTGGCGCGGAATGTGGCGATCCGGCCCGGCGCGGGGGATGACTTCCTGCGGCCGGAGCTCGGCGGCGGGAGCGGCGGGAGCAGCTGCTGCAGCTGGCAGGTGGGGTGGGGGCCGGCCGAACTGACCAAGCACAGACCCGGCGCGGCGGCACTGCGGCCCCGGGGCAGCCGGCGCGGGGACATGCGCTGATTCGATCCCTCCGGAGAAGGTAAGCAGCCCGGCTATTATTAGCCTCGGCCACACTGCGCGGTGCTTTCTGCTTGGTTAGTAATGGGGTTTGTAATACAGAGGGAAGAAGGGGAATATCCCTGCCGCCTTCTGCAATGGGAAAAGGAGCAGCAACTGGAATTGAAATATTAATCAGCCAAGTGCTTGAGATGATTGGAGGAGCGGTGTTACTGGGCAAACAAAGAAGGCGGTCAGCCTCTGTAATCTTAAGATAATCAACCATTGCTGTGCCACACTCGCTTCGATATTGAAGAGGATTCAGAATGGAAAATAATTTGAGTTTCACTTTTACGTTGCTACCTTCAACCTTCGCTTGGTTAATTTCTGGTTTGCGAGCAGCAGGTTCTTGTCAGCAGCCTAGAGAAGTAATCGGAAATCTTCCCTCTCCTTTTGCCTTCCTCAGTCTTCTCCCTTTCCAGTTATTAGAATGGGTCTGCACATTTCAACGTCAAACACCCACTTCAATACTGAATCTTTAGAAAGAATCTCAAATTAGAGGAGAAACTTACCTCCTGGAGTTCAGCTTGGGTTGAGCAGCACTTGTCCCCACTTCTCCCTTCATTTACCATCTTCTCTTGTCAATCATTTCATTGATTCCCCCACCCCCCACCCCGGGGATGCTGTGCTCATTAACAAGCCAGCTCTTGTCAGCTCCTGTCCACCACCTCTGTTCCGTGACTGATTTTTCAAGGACCCAGAAAGGACATTGCCTTATACCATGCTTGGACTATTATCTGTGTCCTTCCCCAAAATGCATGGCATGAAAAATCCTTTAAACCCAGTACCAACATGGTTTCCGATAACTCCCTTCGTTGTAGTCACTGCAGCTACCAGATGGGTTTCGAGGACAGCAGAATCTGTTGGGGTGTGAGAAAGAGGGCTATACCTACATATTTTGCTCCACGTGCATAAGACTAGGTGGAAGTAGAAATGCAAATGTCAGTCTGTCCCGTTTTTCTTGAAGCTTTTTTAGTCCAGCTAGGTTGTGAGACACCTAGCTGGGTAGGGTATGGGGCAAGTCCTCCTGCAAAAGCAAGCAGTGTGTTTGTCCTAGGATTCCCCCAATAACCTCAAAAGAGATTCCAGAGAGGCTTTTCCCACAGGCAGTCAGAAAGCCAGGGGAGGTGGCCAAGGTAAACCTCAGGTTATTTGGGCATCCTCAAGTTAGTCTCCCCTTTTGGGGGTTCTGACCTAGGATTTCCCCACAAACGCTTTGCTGCTGAGCTCAAGTGCCCATTCTTGTTGCCCACCTAGGGATGTACAATTGAATGATATTCTGTGAAATGGTGAAGATTGCTATGGTGGGGATTACAAATGTGCCACTTCACCAACAGAGAACAGTTGCAATAAGCCAGACTGTGTGGTGTCTGTGTGCCAATATTCCATTTAAAAAGAGATTTGTTATCTTTAAATCTGAAATTAAAGAGACAGTTTGACTCAAAAGGCCATGGGTTTTATTTTAACAAATTAAAATAGGAGACCAATGAAAAAGAGGTCCAGGGTTTATAGCTAACCTTCTTACCTTCTTTTATAAATATTGCTTTAGAACAAGATACTGGTTCTGAAAAATCATGTTACTTCTATTATATATCGTTATTGTTTTTCTGATTACAAATTCTCTATTTATAGATACACTTTGGAAAGAGTTGAGTTGGTTTCTTTGTCTCTATCTTCAGTATATGAGGCAGAAGGAGTGGAGGGGGGTGGGCAAATCCCACTCCAAATGGCCCCCTCAGAGAACTGTTCCCCGGACCATGCAAACCTCTGGACCGATATTGTTTTGGCTGGTTGTTATTATTATCTTTAAATGTGGTTTGGGTTTGAAATAGTAAATTTTCAATATTCTAAAATTTTGGCTCAGGCACACCGACTAGAAGAGAGAACAAAGAACAAGAATAGCAAAACTATTTTCCACCTTTCTTACCTAATTGTAAAATATTTAATTATATGAATAATTATTCTGAATAATAAGTGAAAAACATATTAAAATAATAATTCATTTTTTAGAAAGTAGCCCAAGGTTTATGAAATACAGGTTAGTGCAATTGATCTTAAGTACAGTAAAAATTTCTGTAATTTTGAAAGGTGTTTTTATGTTGAGTATTAGTACATGAAAATATGCTAATGATGGTTAGAAATTGAAATGTCTGTTACTTGGTTTCTGAAGAAACTGAGTTCTTTGGCAAGAAATGGGTCAGGATTAGGGGACTGGAGCCGCCAAAGCCGGCATCATACCTGCCAGTGATTGTATAGGTGAGATGAATGCATTAAGTTATGGATTAGGGTTGGAGAAGCCTTCTGGGGAAGAAAGAAAACAAGATAGAAAATAGAATTTGTTATTTTAGTGCAACTAAGATAATTAAATTTAAGGTATTTCTGAATTTGGACTTCGTTATATTTAAACAATTTCTGAGGAAAGTTTCTAAATTCAAAGCCCTAGGTAGAAATAGTTGTATGATTTCCTAACCGAAACTAATTTATGACTCTATTGCCTTTGTTAAAAACGTTTCCCAGAGAAAGGAAAAATTAATTGCCCCGTGTTAAGGAGGAGTAATACCAAATAGAAGGATGTATTCTATTAGTTGCTAAATGAACTGTAGGAACTTTTTTGTAGATATGACAAGATAGAATTGAAATCAATCTGTTGCTTTCCAATCACGTAAAAAAAAAACATGTAGTCTGGTGGGTGGTCAGTGTTATCAGTAATTTAAGACTTGAGTACCCACTTAGGATTCACAAAGTTGCCCTCTCTTTACAAAAGGCATTTTCTGGTGCTGCATTACTGCCATTAGCTACAATTGAAATAGACTTATCCTGAGATTTTGAAAAACAGAAAAAGAAATAGTAGGATTCATAAGGCTTTGCCTCCACTGAGAATGGGTAGAAAAAGTGCTATTTTGAAAGTTATCAATGGCCTCTTAATTGCCAGATTTCTGCGCTGTTTCAACCTGCTCTTTATGCCTTTATTTTTAAGTTCTCTTCTAAGTTCTTTTTTAAAAAATTTACTGCTTAGTGTTTTATTCACTAAAATAGCATTTTTAATTGAAGTATAGTTGATGTGTAATATTATATAAGTTACAGGTGTAAAATATAGTGACTCACAATTCTTAAAGGTTATACTCCATTTATAGTTATAAAATATTGGCTATATTTTCTGTGCTATGCAGTATATCCTTATAGCTCATTTTATAATAATAGTTTGTACCTCCTAGTCTCCTGTCCCTATATTGTTCTTTTTTTTTAAATTAAATACTTGTGTTCAAAAGTATTATTAATAAGTAATACATAAAGAGATATCTCTTTATCTAGTTTCTCACTAATCCCCTTAAATTACCTCATGACCAGCCTAGAACAAGTGCTGTTTATTTCTAGTTTGTGCCTCATGATATCACGACTATATGTCTTCATTTGTTCCTTTCACTCACCCTGCTACACGTTGAAACCTTGCTCACAGCATACACTGCCTCTTCCATGAACCCTTCCCCATACCCACCTTCCTTCTCATTTCAGATGTGTTTCTCCCTTGTCTAAATGCCTGTGGCACTTTCTATTTTGGTCTATCCTTTAGTTTGAAAATGATTTGCTGTTGTAAAATAACCCTAGGGAGCAGAGTCTTTGACTAACAACTTTTTATTACCTGAAACTCATAATACAGTGCCCAGCTATGTATATGCAAAGTAGACGTTCAGCAATTTGATTTTAGTGAAGAAATTAGCTATTATTTTCCAGGGGTGTATATCCAGCTACTCTAATATCCAAGTTAGGCTCTAAATAGTGTGTGCAGGTACATTTTAGTTTAAAATCCCTATATAATAATATAGTGAAAGTACATTCAAACAGTTATATTCAACAAAAGTTATTGTGAGCTTACATGCCCTTAAGTGGATATTGGCTCATCCGTATCAAAAAGCATAGTAAGCATTACAAAAGAAAACTTTAAAGAAGACATTGTACCAGCTTTCAGTATGCTTTCATTCTACGGAAAACAAGTAAGCAGGGGAAGATGTCTTGCATAAATAAGTACTAGTCTTAAAGCGCTCTGCTAGGTACTTTCATCTATGGTGTATAATTTCATCCTTCTACTATATGCTAATTTTACACTGAGACTCAGAGATCTTACCTAAATGGCAGAGATTCTTTCCACATTCACATGCTGTTCTTTGAAGTGTTAACGAGTGAAGGAAAACTATAAAAACATAATCAGAGTAGTTTAAAATGGTTTTGTGGTCAGGCTTTCCAGTGCTTTTTAAACTTTTGGGTCTTAACATCCCCTTTAATAATTCAATAAAGGCTATGCGTCCACTCCCCAAGTACATACACAACACACACACATAGAATTTTGCCTGTAATTGCAGGTGTTCGCGGGCCTAATAAAGCCCTCCTTTGCAAGTGCTTTAAGGACATCTACGCTGGGCTCAGTTTTTCGTTTTGCTTGTTCTATGCTTAATATTTATATTTGTACCTATTAAAATTAAACACATTGTTATCTGTTATAGTTGAGATATAAACCTAAGCAGCTTCGTACTTTACAACTTTTCTTTTTGCATTTTTGTATTCTGTCCTTCTCTCTCACACAAACACACAAATTTATATAAATGAGATCAAATAATACTTTCCTGTGAAGAGAATGCTTAGAATTTATTCTTAACGATTTTTCTATATATCACACATCAGTGTTAGCTATAGTCATCATGTTGTACATTATGTCCATAGTATGTATTTATCTTACAATTGGAAGCTTGTACCTTTGACCATCTTCCTCCAATTTCCCCTCCCCTGACCCTCTGTCTCCTGTAACCACAGGTCTGATCTCTTTTTCTATGATTGTTTTCTTTTTTTTTAGGTTCCACATATAAGTGAGATCATATAGTGTTTGCCTTTCTTTCTCTGACTTATTTAACTTAGCATAAAGCCTTCAAGGTCCATTTCTGTTGTCTCAAATGGTAGCATTTCTTTGTTTTCTTACAGATGAATAATATTTCAGTGTGTGTGTGTGTATATACATATCATACGTATATATCTATAAATATATAAAACAACCTCTTTACCCATTTGTCCATCAATGGGCACTTAGATTGTTTCCCTGTCTTGGCTATTATAAATAATGCTGCTATGAACATGGGGGTGCAGATATCTTTTTGAGTTAGTGTTTTCATTTTCTTTGGATATATTCCCAGAAGTGGAGTTGCTAGATATATGGAGTTCTAGTCTTAATTTTTGAGGATCCTCCATACTGTTTTCCATACTGGCTTTACCAATCTACAATCCCACCAACAGCACAAGGCTTCCCTTTTCTCCACATCCTCACGAGCATTTGTTATCTCTTGACATTTTTGAGGATGACTGTTCTAACAGGTGTGAGGTAATATCTCAATGTGGTTTTAATGTGCATTTCCCTAATGACTAGTGGTATTGAGCATCTTTTCATGTACCTGTTGGCTTTTCGTGTGTCTTCTTTGGAGGAATGTCTAATCGGGTCCTTTGCTCATTTTTTTTAATTGGGTAATTTTTTTTTGCTATTGATTTGTATGAATTTTTAATTTATTTTGGATATTAACCCTTATCAGATATATGGTTTACAAATATGTTTTTCGCATTCTATAGGTTGTCTTTTCAATCACTTTGTTGATTTGTTTTTGTTTTCGTTTGCTGTGCAGAAGCTTTTTAGTTTGATGTAGTTCCATTTGTTTATTTTTTATTTTGTCGTTTGTGTTTTCAGTGTCATATCCAAAAAGTCATTACCAAACCCATGTAATGAGCTTTATTCCTATGTTTTCTTCTGGCAGTTGCATAGTTTCAGGTCTTACATTTGAGTCTTTAATCCAATTCAAGTTAGTTTTGTGAGTGGTATAAGATATTGGTCCAATTTCATTCTTTTACATGTGAATATCCAATTATCCCAGGGTTCCCTTGTATGTAACTTCTCTCTTTTCTCTTGCTGGTCTTAAAATTCTTTCTTTGTTTTTGACTTTTGATGATTTAATTGCAATGTGTCTCAGAGTAGCCCTATTTGAGTTCAACCTATTTGGGCTTGTTTGGACTTCATGGATATGGATGTCCATTTCTCATCCTAGGTTTGGGAAGGTTTCATCCACTATTGCTTTAAATATACTTTTTTTTCCCTTTCTCTCTCTCTTTTCTTCTTCTGGGATTCCCATACATGAACATTGTTTACTTTATTGTGTCCCATAATTTCCATAGGCTTTCTTCACTCTTTTTATTCTTTTCCTTTTTGTTCCTTTCACTGGGTAATTTCTAAAGTCCTGTCCTCCAGTTTGCTGATTCTTTCTTCTGCATGGTCGAATCTACCTTTGAAACTTTCTATTGAATTCTTCAGTTCAGTTATTGTATTTTTAAAATCTAGTGTTCCTGTTTCTTTGATGTTGCTACTTCCTTGTCAAACTTCTTGTCTTGTTCAAGCATTGTTTTCCTAATTTCACTTAGCTGTCTGTGTTTTCTTGTAGTTCACTAAACTTCCTTAGGAGGATTATTCTGAATTCTTTGACAGTTCATAGATATTCTTTTTTTTTTTTTTTTGTGGTGTGTGGGCCTCTCACTGTTGTGGCCTCTCCCGTTGAGGAGCACAGGCTCCGGACGTGCAGGCTCAGCAGCCATGGCTCATGGGCCCAGCCCGCTCTGTGGCATGTGGGATCCTCCCGGACCGGGGCACGAACCCGCATCCCCTGCATCGGCAGGCGGACTCTCAACCACTGCGCCACCAGGGAAGCCCAGATCTTCATTTTTTTAAGGTCAGTTATTGGAGTTTTATTACTTTCCTTTGGTGGTGTCCTATTTGCCTAATTTTTGTGATCCTTGATTCCTTACATTGGTATCTGCATATCTGAATAATTGGGCTTTTCCTCCAGACTTAACTGGGTATTATATTCAGTAGTAGTAGTACATGGGGCTATGAATTAGTTTCCTGGCAGAGAATCAGAGCTTGTATAGGACCTGGCTCTGGACAGGACCCAGAGCCTGGATAGTTCATTGTTTGGGAACCCAAATCAGGCCAGAGTGTGCACTTAATTCCCTGGTCAGGTGAGGGCACTGGTTTTGCCCTGCAGAAGGGGGAGGCCACAGGCTGTGCTGTCTGTTCAAGTGCCACTGTATCTAGGGCTGTTTAATGGGCTGTACAGCTTCCCATGTTCTCTGGTTAGGTTCCCCAGTTGGACGTGCTGAAGGCTGTATTCAGCGATGAGTAGGGCTATGAATTAGATTTCCTGCCTGGGTGCAGCAGGAGAAGCAACTCTAAAGCCAGTAAAGCTCTTTGTTGTCTTAACTCAAGCTGATCCACACTCCACGTTCTGTGGCTGAACAAGGCCACTGGCTTTGCTTTGCAGACTATCAGCTCTGTCTACCCTTCTCTAGGCTTGAGCACTGCTTGGCCGCACAGTTTCTAGGAGTTGTCACCAATCCTTCTAGTCAGATGGGCCAGGAAGACACTCTCCACAGCAGATGGGATGGGGCTAGTCCCAGTTCCTTTGCCTGGGTGGGATGAGGAGGGACCACTCCAGGCGACTCTTAATTTCTCAAACAGGCTCCCCAGTTGGGAGGAGCTGGGAGCTCCTCTCAGCCTTGGATATGAATGAATCTCCCTGCCTGTGCATGGTACAGGATCCCTCCACACCTGATACTGGCTCTGCTTTGTACCAGAGCCAGTGATGAGCTCTGGCTGCCTGCCTCTTGGCTGGAGCACGACTGGGCCAAATGGCTTCCAGGATTTATTGCCAGCCCTTTTGGTCAGATGGCCAGAAGACACTCTCCACAGTGGGTGGGCTGTGACTCTGCTCTTTCCCTGGGTATGGGCAAACCAGGTTCAAGGGCCAGATGCGTATCAGGTGGATCTGTACCCTGCTGAGTTCCCCGGTTGTAGTGTCCCACCAACCTGGCTCTGTAGATAAGCAAAGGTGCCAGTTGTGATCACTACTTGGGCACTGCAGGTATGAATTCCATCGGTCGCAATCCATGTGCTGGCTGTTGCATGCCCCTTCCCCCTTCATCACAGTCCAACTTTTAGTGGTCAAACCCTGCAGATTCCCCTGCAATCCCAGTGGAGCAGGTTAGAGCAGTGGCTCCCACAAAGCAACCCCAATGCTAGTGGTGGTGCTTGCTGTCCCCCAGTTCTCTTCTCCTACTGGAGGAACCAGAGGTTCAGGGGAGACCTCACCCATGGTGCTCCACTGGCTTGGGGGAGGGGCAGTGTGGTCAACGTGTAGCTCCTTTTCTCACCCTTCTAATGCAGTCTGTCTTGGTCTCTGTGGTGCCCGGGGGTGCTTCAGCCTCACCTCCATGTTCTAGGATTCTCTCAAATAGTGTCTTGTTTCCAAATAATTGTTAGTTGTTCCTCCTGTGGGGGACGTGGAGCCAGGAATGACCTTGGTGATGTCACCCCACTCTGGGCTTACTTTGACAATATGTGTGTCCTTTATAGCCCAGACATTTCTGGTACTTGAAATGAGGTTCTCCTTTTATTGTTCTCCCTGCTTTAGGACCTAAACTGGGAGCTCTTCATTAGCACTGGCACAAAGGCTGCTGAGATGACTAGGAAGCAAGTGCCAAGGAGGATAGTGAATCAAAGAACCTTGATTCATGGAAAAGGAATCCCAGAAGGAGCTCTAAACGTTACACATTCCAAAGGATTTATTCAGGGTTTTCCAATCAAAATCAGTTTTACAAAAAAGAAACAGTTCTCAGACTTCGAGTAGTATACTGCCAAGTATGTGGAAGAACATTGCCAGCAGTTGAGTGGTGTGGTCTGCTTTGAAATATATTCAGTTTGCTTAGGATGGACATATGTCTACTTCAAAGTTACTATTTCTTTCTAGTAATGCTGTCTACAGTACTATATTTGCTTTTGGCAAGTTAAGAAAACAATGACATCCCTCCCAGGTTCTAAAACAATTACCAGCATAAAAATACATTAAACTTTTTAGCTGATACTTAAGGAAACCAGTACTAGCTAGCATTCCTACTGATGCTAGTATTCAAAGAGAGGCGTGACAAAACCATTAATCTAGAAAACACCAGGTTGGAAAGATGGAGAGAAAGAACTCAAGAGGACTACTTAAGCTGTTGCTTTCTTTACATGTCCCCAAATATGATAATAACCATATAAGCTCCTAAAATAAGTGCAATTTTATGCAAACTTCATAGTATGCCTAGTATGAGGTAAATTTGTACTTTATTTTATAGTATATTTTTATTTTTTATTTTGGTAAAATGTCCCATAATGTAAAATTTACCATTTTAACCATTTTTAAGTGTATCATTTATTGGTATTAAGTACATTCACAATGTTGAGCAACCATTACCATTATCCATTTTAAGACCTTTCTTGTTATCCCAAACAGAAACTGTACGCACTAAACAATAACCCCTTATTTCTCCCCTCCCCTTAGCCTCTGGTTAACTCTATTCTATTTTCTGGGTTTATAATTTGCCTATTCTAACTACCTCATATAAGTGGAATCATATAATAGTTGTCCTTTTGTGTCTGGCTTCTTTCACTTAACATAATGTTTTCAAAGTTTATCCATGTTATAGCATGTAGCAGCATTTCATTCCTTTTTAAAGCCATACAATGTATAGTGATTTTTAGTTGCAAAACACTTTTAGTACATTGTGTTTCTATTATATTAATGATATCTAGCATATATCACTACCATATTACCTTTAGTAGATGCCCAGTAATGTGTACTATGAGTGAGCCATAATTTCATTCAGTCAAAACCCATTGATAAACATTTATTAAGTTCCAAACAGTTTTATGATTTCAAGAAATGTGGTAATGGGCATAGAGGTTCATGTCTTTATGTCCTGGAGCTTTTACTTTTGATGGAAGAATTCTTGGAGTGGCATGGAATGGTATTGTTGGGTCAGAGATTATGCAGAAACATTTATCATTTGAATACATACATTGACTATAAAAACCATCAGCTTCTTCAACAGATAATATTCCTGTATTTTATGTAACCATTTATGACTATCCTAAAAATGAATGCAAGTAATGTAAGGGAATCCACTTAATGTGATTTGAGCAAGGAAACATTCTCACTTTTTTCATTTCTAGTTCATGGAAGAAAATTCCTATACACAAGTATTGAAATATTTCAAGTCTCTGGATCACACATTTCATCATTTCAAAAATATTGCAGAGTACATCACGGATGTCAGTCAAGTCTTGTAACAACAGTGTAGAAAACTAGTAACATTTATAGCTAGTTTGTTTTTAAGCTTCAGCAATGGATCAATTCTATCCAGCCTAATCTGTAATTTTAATTAGATTAATTTTTAAAATAAAAAAGATTAATTTTTAATTTAAAAGTATTTTTAGTTCATATTTATGTACCTGCATTATGGTAAATCTTTTATTTTGTTGTTTTTTTTCTTAGTTTCTCTTCAGAGTATCTTTGAAAATGTATTTTTAAACAGAATAATTAAAGCCCAAAGATGAGAATGTCTCATTTAAGATAAACTAAAGGACGTTGGAATAGCTGAAGTATGAACACAATTGGCACAACTTTTCACTACCCTCCTTAGAAGAAGACTGTTTTGATTTGCATGGTCCAAGAAAGGAGAAACAGATAACTTGCTGGGGATTGCATCCTGCTTTACTTAAATTAGACATTAACAGGCTAAAAGGGCAAGGATGAAGCAACCTGTTTATAACATATTTTTGAAAAGCTACTTAAAGGTGAAGGGTGGCAAGAACACAGACAGACACACCCTAGACATTTCACTACAATATTTTAAGGTATGCCTTTTCTTTGGTTGATAGGGATGGAGGAACCTATTAATAAACATTTCTCCTATTTACTTTTGTCTTTATTGCTGTCTAATCAAACCCTCATTAAAAAACAGACATAAAACAAATAAGCATTCTGACTTTTGCCTGAATAAGCAACAACAAGCTCACATCTTAAACAATGGACTGCAGTGGCTATGAGACTGAGGATCCTTGGTCATTGCAACAGTAGCAGCAACACAACCTGCTTTGTTCCTTCTGTTGTATATACTGCAGAGTCTGAGTAAACAGAGAGAAGTCAGTGATACCTTTAGTGCCATTTCTTACACTCCTCTCCATGATCTTTCACACTCAGGTTCTCTGGTCATCTCAATGTAGTGAAAAACCACCAGGATGTTAATACCCTCTATCCATTCACAAAACTTAATGCTTCTGAGACTTGCAGAAATAATGTGGAATCTGAATTGGTGGTACCCAATAGAGTCACTAAGAATAATCCGTCAGACTCACCAAATCCAAATTCAGATTTAAAGGCCATCAAATTTTAAAGATAATGAAGATTTTAAGATTTCCATATTTATTATATATGGTCATATGTAAAAATTTAGAAAAGTAAAATTACATGTATAGGTTTTTAATTATAAGCTATATTCACTGGAGAATTAATGCATTTTTAAAAGGATTCATTCTGAAAAGATTACATTAGCACTTTTTTTAAACCACTACCCTCAAAAATAAATTGTGACAAATCATTGTTCACCCAAGTTTATGTCTCATCTCAAGGAAGTGAGTTGTTCTTGGGGAAATTGCTTTCATCTAATTTGTGCTTTCCTGCAGTGGATCAAGCTGAAATGAAATGGGGCTGACATTCTTAACTATTATTACATGCCCACATTTACCGGAATTACCTAATGATCAGTACCGAAGAGTTTTATAATAAATAAATATGTATGTACTGAGAGTCTCCACTGATAAAAGTTAGTTGAGACATGGCTGGTGATCCCATAGAAGAGATATCTAGCTTATATTTCTTACATCATCTCCATAGGAGAAAGCAATCCAGGATTGCAAAGCAAGGCATGAGACAGTAGCATCTGGTGTATTTTATAAATGTTTAGATTTCTAGGGAGCTCATTGGTATTACATATTGTGGTAAGCACTCAAATGTAAACTGTTACTTTAAAATAGTAAAATATCAAGACCGTACAAATTCCTGCAACTTAAATGGTCAGTTTGGTATTTGGCTTTATGATAGGCCTCTGCAAGATATTTATTAAACAACCAAATGAACCAATACCATTTAATTTTGAAAACTGCCTTCCTAATACAAAAGAATTGGTATTCTACACAAGTTCCTTGTGATTATTTTTGTAGGTGTGGTGGGAATGAATTACGGATGGCACTACCCTTTCTCCTGTTTCTTGTCTGAGGTTTTGGTAAGGTGGAAATTAGAGATGATGGACCTTAAAGTTTGAGCAGTTCAAGACACTCAACCAGTAAGTCAGAAAGAGAAAGACAAATACCGTATGCTAACACATATACATGGAATCTAAGAAAAAAAAAAAAGGTCATGGAGAACCTAGGGGTAAGATGGGAATAAAGACACAGACCTACTAGAGAATGGACTTGAGGATATGGGGAGGGGGAAGAGGAAGCTGTGACAAACTGAGAGAGTGGCATGGACATATATACACTACCAAACGTAAAATAGATAGCTAGTGGGAAGCAGCCACATAGCACAGGGAGATCAGCTCGGTGCTTTGTGACCACCTAGAGGGGTGGGAAAAGGAGAGTGGGAGGGAGGTAGACACAAGAGGGAAGAGATATGGGAACATATGTATATGTATAACTGATTGACTTTGTTATAAAGCAGAAGCTAACACACCATTGTAAAGCAATTGTATTCCAATAAAGATGAAAAAACAAAAAACAGTGAGTAGAATTCAAATAAGTAATAGTAGATATAAAAATAATAAAAAAGAAATTTTGGCAAAACAAAAAAAAGACACTCAACCAAGCACAATCCATTTACCCAGGACAAGAAAACATATGACATTACTCTTCTTTTTTCAACCACCATGGATTTGAACTTTTAGAAAATTGAAAATGCAAGATACAGATTTTATTTATTTTCTTAAGTAATTTATTTATTTCTGGCGGCGTTGGTTCTTTGTTGCCGTGCCTGGGCTTTGTCTAGTTGCTGGGAGTGGGGACTACTCTTCGTTGTGGCGCACGGGCCTCTCATTGCGGTGGCTTCTCTTGTTGCACAGCACGGGCTCTAGGGCACGCCGGCTTCAGTAGTTGCAGCGCATGGGCTCAGTAGTTGTGGCTCGCGGGCTCTAGAGCGCAGGCTCAGTTGTTGTGGCCCATGGCCTTAGTTGCTTTGTGGCATGTGGGATCTTCCCAGACCAGGGTTCGAACCTGTGTCTCCTGCATTGGCAGGCGGATTCTTAACTGCTGCACCACCAGGGAAGCCCAAGATACACATTTTAATAAGAAAATATGAGTCAACAGTTCTCTTATCTCTGTGTCTTTTTCTATCTCATTGATTGTGAAGAATACAATCATAGAGAAAGCAAAATCTACATCAGTTGAAAATTTTTTCCACCTGCATGCATGTTATAGTGGTTGTGTAACATCTTCACAGGGTTTGTGAAATCACTATTTCACCACAGAAATTAAATATGACACTAAAATGATCTGACACTAATTAGTCCATTGAATAAGGGGAGGAGGATCGGCATCTTGGTCATCGTTTAGAAGAAAAAAAATCATTAACCTGTTAGGCAAAATACTTGTCTTTAAATTATCCCTTAATAAATATAATAGAAAATGAAATAAAATGGCAGTACAGTGTTATGAAAGGAAAGCAATTGGGTGATCTCAAAGTGAGTGAGTATAAAAATCAATATTTTTTGTTTAGTTTGTTAATAATTTTATTCTTAGAGCTCTCAGGCAGCTAGCTTTTGGTCATTTTTAAGATCAATCAAAAAGTTCTAAACATTATTTTTAAGGTATGCAGATCACTAGGCCCTCCTCCCCTCCTTTCTCTCTTTCTTTTAATTTTTTAATTTATTTTGGGGAGTTTTGGCTACCATTTATGTTCTAATCATGTTTTTCAGGAAGTGAATTTGAACTTTGAACCTCAGCTAGTTTGAATCCTACCTCTATTGTTTTCTATCTCTATGACTTAGGGTAAGTTACTTAACCACTGTGAATTGTTTCTGGATATTTAAAACAGGAAAATCACAGGGTTGTTGCGAAGATTAAAGAAGATAACATGAAAGGGAACTTATTGCAGTGTTTGAGACATAGTAAGCGTTAGTAAATATTTCCAGTTTTTATCTTTCTAATTCTCGAGAGCAGTTTACAATGAGATCTCATTACCACAGATTTTCCCTAAAATTATGAACCTTTTCCTACCCCTCTCCGTTTTAAAGCAAACCTTGAAATGACTGAACCTCATAGGAAGACGTCTCAATGCAGGTAATCCCAGTAGCAGGAGAGGTTGAAGCTACCACAATGCAAAGTTGTCAGGCTCTGATCTGGCAGTAGCTGTGGGAATTAGTCTTAGCTTCTATTTTTAACTCTGCAAGGAGTTGATTGGATGACCTGGGAAAACTCAGTTGGCATCTTATTTTCTTTCTGAATTTCTTTCTGCATCTTATTTTCTTTCTGAATTGTACCATTTGTCTAATCACTCTTTTCACTGACTCATTATCAGAAATGATATCAAGGGTGTTGATTTCAGAAGTAATGTTATAGAAAATGGGAATTGTTCCCTTTCTTAAAAGCAATAGTTGACAATTTTATTTTATTTTTTTCTGGTACAGTATTGAAGTTCCTGGGAGAGGGCAACTTTAATTTATAAAGAGTTGTTAACATTCACTTCCTCTAACAAAAGCCTTTAAAGGTAATACTACTAATTATCTGCCTTGTACCCCAGTCTTTTTTTTTAATATGTAACTGTTGAAGTTTTTTAATGTTAATCAACATCATTAAGTTGTCCAGAAAGGAAAATTAATCTGTTACTCCATTGTACATCATATACAAAGGAATCTTCTTGGTATATGATATCTTTCTATTTGACTGAATCTCAATGAATTGAGAGAGTACATGTAAGAATTTTAATATTCAGAGTCTTATTCATAAAAGTGCACTACTGAGTAGATTCAATCACTAGCAACACCTTTAAACTGAAATCAAAAGTAGAGCCTCAATTAATGTGAAAACTTTAGTAGCAGAAACACCTGCCTATAAAAACTACACTGTTAGTACACAGGCGAGCTTTAGCATGATAACAGTTTTGTTGAGCTTGAAAAGCACATAATTTTACATTTTTTTCTTATTTGACTTTTTATCATTATGTGGACCATTTAGGTCTAAGGAAACAAGTACAAAAACTGCCTAAAGCCTTCCATTTAATATGTAAGCCATAGTTGTCCGCAAGAGAGAATTTTGTGGTGATCAACAGCTCTAGCCAAATCGGCAATAATTTATTTTAGTTGGTAGAGTCTAATCATGTGTACCTAACTATGTTCTTTTAAGTAAAAAGTGTAAAACATTTTTAGTAGTAAGTTTGTCCTGAATTTCCAAGTCAATATTTTTAATCCCTGTTTGAATACTGAATTCATTAGCTATTCACCAAAGGCTTGAGGCATAGATTTTGGGCCTAGTCTGCTTCTAAGATGGGATGTAGCAAACAGTCTAAATTCCAGTTTTAAATATACACGTGCAAACACATATACACGTATATTATACAAAAATTTATATACAGACATTCCCCGAATTACAATGGTTCGACTTACCGATTTTTCAACTTTACCATGGTGCGAAAGCGATACTCGTTTAGTAGAAACTATAGTTTGAATTTTTTCATTTTTTCAAAGTATACTTTGAATTTAGAGTAGAAACTATACTTTTCCCAGACTCCTGATATGCAGCATGATGCTCTCTTGTGATGCTGGGCAGCAGCAGCAGCAAGCCACTCCTCCCACTCAGCGACTCGATCACAACTGACACACTTACAACCGTTCTGGTTTTCACCTTCAGTACAGTATTCAATAAAACAAATGAGATATTCAACAGATTATTATAAAATAGGCTTTGTGTTAGATGATTTTGCCCAACTTTAGGCTAATGTGAGTGTTCTGAGCACATTTAAGATAGACTAGGCTAAACTATGACGGTTGGTAGATTGGGTGTAGTATAAGCATTTACAATTTATGATATTTTCAATTGATGATGGGTTTATCAGGATGCAATGCCATAGTAAGTTAAGGAAGATCTGTATTTTATGTGTATTATATATATTCATTATATTATCCAATTATGTGTATATATGCATATATATGCATGTATATATGTCTGCTTTCATGAACATTTGCCTTCTATTTCAAATATTTGATTATATTTATTTATTTTTATTTTTTTTCTTTGGTTATATTTAAAATAAACAGACAAGTTCTTGGAGAAGCATTTGAAGAATCTTTGTTTCCAGAGTCAAGTTTTGCAAAGAAAACTTATTTTTTCACTAGCTGTTTATTTTTCAATAGTTAAAAAAATATTTTTAAATTTTAAAGTGATTCTTTAATATATGAATATGAATATGTATTTACTTCAGGTGCTATATATGTTATTTATACATATGTGTATTTATATATATTTAAATGTTTTTAAACCTGATCTTACTGGGTTATGTCTACTATCCAATTATGTGAGAATAGTGAGATTGTTGCCTTTCAGCTTGGAACATGCTTCTGTTTCATTTGATTATATTTTATCCATTAAGTGCTCTGGCCTTCCATTAGCTCTTTTGCTTTGAGGAATACATTTTATAGTGCATTAGAAATATTCTTCAATTTTTCATGCCATAATTTTCCAGTGTCTCACAAAATCATAATTTGGAATGTTCTGACTTGAATAGTGTTTCAGAATAGAGACTTGTCCCTTTTGGAATCATCAGATCTGTTGGTTAGGTACAGTATTTCTTATTTTTTCTGTTGGGGAAAGGGAGGAAGGAAACTGCAGTATGGAACGTTCCAGTTTTTTTTTTTTTTTCCTTACGCTTATACCAAAAAAATGCACTCTTCTAGTAAAACTAGAAACATGAGAGTGGCAGTTACATAGTTCCAAATTAGGACAACCTAATATACTGTAATTTTTTCAAGTAAAAGAATAACCCAGGTAGTATATACTATTAACTAGATTTTTTAAAACAGCCATTTGTTGCTTAATAATTCTATTCTTTTTCCATTCTTAGTTTCATAACATTTTTACACAAAGGTTTATATTAACAAATGCCATCGGTTGTATTGTTGGTTTCCTCCTGCTTTCTGATGAGTTCTATAATTTAAAAATGCTTAAAGTCCAGACTTCTCAACTAGAATACATAAGCACAGTAAAAGCAGTGTTTTTAAAATTAATTCTAGAATATATTTCTCTTGATGGTAAAGACATATAAGATTACAGATGTGTATGTTTGGATGCTTTATAAATAAAAGTAATATGATTAATCATGTATTAATTTATACTACCAGAAATTCCCTCTAAATCCTTTCTAGGACACAAACATTTATGACATTTCTATATTGTTCTCATTTTATTATTTTAATGAAATATTATACAGGTAGTATTTCATAAAAACATTGCATCAATTGTAATACAAGTTTAGGAATCTTCATTTGGTATGTAAATATACTAACTTCTGTTGAAATTGCTATAGCTTAGGGTCAAAATTAATTTGAAGGTTATTAGTGTTATTATTCTGGTTTTTATTAGCTGCTGTCTCAAATTAATTATAAAGACAAAAATATCCCTGGCTTAGAGTTTCTGCACTATTAATGACATACCGAGATGTCTCTTGGGTATCGGTAAATGATACATTTTAGAGCATAACTTACGAAATGACTTGCCGGTTGGCAGACCACCTTTGACAATGAAATACATTTGATAGTCTACCTTTGCAAATTCATTGTACCACACAAATGTGATCTTGGTAATTGACATATGACTATTAAGCTTCAATCATTCTCCATAATATTCCTATTAGCAATTATTAACAGAATAAAGGGGAGATAACAATTCTATAGTATTTATTCAGATTTTTATTTAAAGTCAAGTATAATCTATATTTCTATAGTGCTTTTTTAATCTAACACCTCACTTAAGTAGAAGGACGTGTTCTAGAGGTTTGTTATCAGCTTTTAAATGAAGTCATCTTTATCTTTTATTTAAAAATACTAAAAACAAGTTTCATGGTCTTTAATTAAATATAAATAGTGGAATTGTCTATGAAACTTTTGAAATGGTCAATCACATAAAAACATAGGGCTATCCTTTAAAGCAGGGGTCCCCAACCCCCTGGCTGTGTGAGGAAATGGGCCGCCCAGCAGGAGGTGGGCGGCCAGCAAGCGAGCGAGCGAAGTTTCATCTGCTGCTCCCCATGGCTCGCCATCGCTCGCATTACAGCCTGAACCAACTATCCTCCCCCCACCCACCCTGTTGGTGGAAAAATTGTCTTCCACGAAACCGGTCCCTAGCTCCAAAACAGTTGGGGACCACTGCTTTAAAGCATATGAATTTCTAATACATTTATTTAGGTTATAGATGCTGAACTTTTTTTTACATAATAGCTCATAGGTAACCTTCACTATTAAGTATTTTATGATGCTTAGAATCGGAAACAATACAGAAATTAACCAATTAAAATTGTTTTTTGTAAAATGTCAAGTGAGAAGAGAAGAATGTTAAATAATAAATACAGCATATTCACCACTTGGTTTTGAATATCACGCACATAGAGAAAAAAGACCCAAAGAAAATGTAAAAATTATTTATCAATGGTTAACTCAAGAAATAAGAGAGTCAGGGTGACCTTTACTTCCTCCCGTTCTCATTCTGTAGTTCCAAATTCATTGCACTATGTATGTATTACTTTTAGAACTGTTTAAGAAGAAATGTGCCAGTTTGGATAATTTTATTTTAACATCTAAACATTGCCGAGTATTGTTAAAATGTTCAGTTTTTATGTAGCTTTCTGGAAGATCTAGGTGGCCATAAAAAGCTGAATATATTAGCGGAGGGGGAGTTTTCCCTCATCTTGAAATAATAATGATAAATAATATTTTTAAAGCATTAAATAATTTTCAAAGCATTTTTATGTACATTTTCTCCTCAGACCATCCTAACTCTCTAGAGTTGCTAGAAAAAAGATTCTACTCATTCTGCCCAGGGTGGGGGTTGGAGAGTGGGAATTGAAATTCATGAAGTTTAGCAAATTGCCTATTTAAGCCGTACACAGTTATTAAGTGGCAGGGCCAGAATCCTAACCTGGCCATTCATGCCATGGCCAATCTAGTGCTTTCCTCTATGCTGTAGGAACTGGACATATTTAAGAGGTAAGCACAAACATGGAAATAGGTCTGAATCTTGCTCTAGTTGCAAATTTGCCTATAGACCTCACTGGAGCCTGAACCAGGAAGATCTATATGAATTTCTTTCTTCAACCCAAAGAAATGGCCATGTTAAATAATTCCTAGGTTTAATTTTAAAAAATCGATACTGTCTGTTTTTGCACCATATTCCAGTTTGTGTATCTTGTGTCTCTCAACTTCTCCAAAGAACCATGCTTCCTACCTAAAGGATTGCATTGCTTAAGAAACAAACATTGACAATTCTGATGCTAACCTGAATTAAATAATATACCAATCATTTATGAGATCCGCCTTAGTATTTTTACACTCCTGAAATATCATCTCTATGACCTGCTTTTTAAAATAGTCTGACACCTACCGAGTACTCTTTCACTTCCTACAAGAAATCAAGAAAAAGAAAGCATTTGTGTTTTTAATTTTAGTGAAGGGTTCTTGATTTAAGAATTAGTCATTTAATGTCATTTGAATTTCAAGTGTGCCTCAAGTACTTGAGGTTCTTTCTGTATGACTTCTCCAGAGTTTTCACATATATATCATCATTAATTTCATCTTTCACTTGGGATTAGTACAAGAAAAGTTTTATTTACTACTATTTCTTAGTTTTCTTCATTTCAAATATTCAGTGCCATGTCAAAAATAATATTACAGTCTTATACTGTTCATTGATAACAGATAATACCAAGAAATTGTGATTCTGGTTTTCATTTAAAAAAACAAAATGAGAAACTAAAGAAATAATTACTATAACAATGTTTTTCTCCATTTAGCCAATCAGATATTCACATCAGTGAGTGTTAGATTTTGAGACTATGAATCCCAATACTAAATGTTTTATATATTCAGAGAAGTGAAAAATAATAATTATTATGCTTCCTCTGTGCTAAATACTATTTTAAAACCAGTTGGAATCCCCCCTGACAACAATCCTAAGAGGTAGGTACTGTTTGCACCTATTTTACAGCCGGACAAACTGAGGCACAGAATGATTAAATTATTCATGGCCACACAGCTAGTAAGGCACAGATACAGTATTTAAAATCAAGTCTGTTTTTGTGAGAGTCCACATTCCCAACCCCTGTAATGAAAGCGTGTGACCCCTACTATTTTCTATGTACCCATTTACTTGCTTTGTGGAAAGAAAGGGAGTGAGGGAAGAGGAGGGAAAGGGAGGGAGGGAAAGAGGAAAAGAAGGCGGAATGGAGGGAGGCAGGAGAATTGTCAAAATTCTGCCAGCTTGTTGCTACTGTGTGTTATTTCTTATAATAAGGTGGAAAATAAGGACTTGTAGAGATTTACATAGAAGAAATAATTTTAAATTTCCTTAAGGGAAGTCTCTGGTAATATTATCAGATGGTGACAGCAAGTGAATTTCTGTTTAATTCTATTCATAATTAAAATGCTATAGCAGGCTCATATTTGGAACAAACACAGTTCTGTTAATTCTCATAGTAATAATTCTACATTTCCTTAAATTTGTTATCATGTTTTTCACCCTCAACACTCTCAGCTTATTTAATTTTAGTACCTACTCTTTTTCAAAAGTCCATAAATTTTAGTTAGGCTTAAATCATAGGAAACTTGAAGAAAGTTTAGAGCTTGTGACAGAAGGAAACCACCCCCTTCCCACCCCGAGCCCAGCTCTGTCCATCTCTATCAGAGCTACTCTACCAAGAATGGAGGAATTATTCTAATTGGTCAGATTTATGACACATTCTATTGCATAGGGTGACTGTATTTGTTTAGAGGTACACAGCAACAGTTCCACATTTCTTCTTGTCCGTTGCCTGGTCCTGTGAAAGCAGGTAAGTGGAGTGAAGATCCTCAAAACCTAGACCTCAGTCTCTTGTTTCTGTTCCATTCCGTTCCACCAGGGTGAGCTTAATCCAGCAGAAGAGTGAGCTCTTCTGTGTTTCGCTGGATGGTTCCATGCAGATGAGTCAAGTTCCATTTTGAGCCTGGAAAATCTTGCATGCTGTCTCATCAACTTCTTCCTCTTCTGAGTGTGTCCTCAGAAAATGGTACCATGCCCCCAGTAAGCCTTTACCACAGCTCTGACTCAGGGTTATTAGGAAGGAATTCCAAATCTCAGACATGTTCTGTATTTTAATCAACAGATAATTTGTACTTATAGTTAACATTTACTCTGGATTAGTCACGTGTTCTTATGTAGTTGGAACCTATTTCTGTCTTCATGTGCTTAAAGCTAGGATGAGTATGGATTTTAATCAAGATAATTTAGAAATTTTATTAAGTGTTTCTTATGTGGCAGGCACTGTTCTAGGTACTGGTGATAGAGTTTTAAACAGAGTGGTTACAATCCACACTCTAAGAAAGGGTACCTAACATGAAAATTCATATAGGAAAGATGTACAGAAATCATACGCAAAAAACAAGAGTCCGTTTAATATGCATGGTTGGCATCTTGGGGATAGAAGAAATCTAACACAAGGAGTTTTACAAGACTGATGATATTATAGTCACTTCAGTTGAACTTTGTTCTATTTAAAACAAGCAACCTTTTTTCAAACCAAGTAAAAAAATTATTGACAGTAATTGTACAACTTTGTAGCTCCTTATTTAGTAAAGAGAGGGTGCTTTGACTTATGATATGAGGCAGTTTCAGTATTTTGATAAACTAACCTTCAGCATTTTAGAAATTAAGCTTTTTCATTGATGGAAATTCTAACATTTGCCCATCAGTTTTATTTCATGCCTCCGAAATTAGATTAACTTTTCCAATTTTAAGTGAAAACCTGGCATATTATCTATTGACACTACAGTTCCAAGTTTTATCATAAGAAAAGGTGGGTGAGAGGAATCCCCAGCTCAAAATCCTATCCAAATTTGAATTCTGAAAGTCTTTTTTTGATTGATTAGTAGATGTTGGTATCACATTATTTGCAATGACAGAGGACATTGTCAAGTTGTTATTAGCATTCATTGCCACACTGGCTTCTGAGAATTTAGTGGTTTTTTTTAAACCACGTTTTCTCCTCTTGACCCATGACTCCAACTCTCAAAATATCTTGACTCATTCATACATCATACATTCAAGAAATAATTACTGATCGCATATACTATTCCAGATACCAAGCTGGTCACTAGGGAGTCAAAATGACTAAGGCACAGGCTTGGCTGTCAAGGAGACCCCAATGTAGTGAACCTTTGCTTCTTACTCTTCAAGTGGCATTGATCCTGTGTAACCAGAAGTAATAGGGAATTAAGTAGCATTCATATTGTAATTAAATGTAGATTGAGCCAGATGATTTTCCAAAATCAGGTTTAATCAGAGATAGGGCAAGAGTGTTCTTTGGGATTTTTCCTTGATGAGCATTGTTAACTATCCTTGAGATGCAATAATAGAAGTCAGTGAGTGATTTATCAATTTGGTTTCCTATGGGAACCAAGATGAAGGACGTTTCCTCCTTTAGTCATTGACTTTCTACAGAGATAGCAAAGGCGCTTCAACTTTCCCAGAAAAGCAATCACCAGTAAACAGCAGTGATGGTAGATGTGGGTTATTTACTACCATGGGGTTGAGAATATTAGTGAGCTGCATTTTGACCACTTGTCAAACATTTTGACATCTTGGAACAGAAAGTGTTATTTAAATATAAAAAGCATTTCCTGTTGAATTGCTGTTAGTCATCCGTATGAGGAAATGACCTATTAAGTAATAGATCGGGAATAAGATTGATTTCTGCTAAAGAGTCCTTAAAGTAGCTACATGTTTCAATTTGTGGGTGTTTTCCAACCATTTGTAAGTTACCACAGTAAAAACCCCATATAAAAAGCTCTCTGAATTTACTTTCCAGCATTCTTTCCTGGGCTTTCTGTCTCTTTCCCCCCCTCCCTCTCTCTCAGATCAGAAGAAGAGCAATGGGTCTCAAGCTTTAGCTAGAATCAGAAGGCTTGTCAAAACAATGATTTCCGGAGCCTCAGCTGGGAATTTGCATTTCTAACAAGTTTCTAGGAGAAGCTTCTGCTGCTGTTACATATTTGATGAACCACTGCTCAAGTAAAAGGAATGGGAATTTAGGAAGTAGAAAGATGGAGAGCTATGAAAAGCTGAAGTCAGCTTCTGATCTTCTTCACCAAGCTGCCCAAGCTATTGGGAAGATAATCACTACTGCCCCAGGGAAGCGTATTGAAAGTCACACCGATTAGAATGGGCATCATCAGAAAATCTACAAGCAACCAATGCTGGAGAGGGTGTGGAGAAAAGGGAACCCTCTTGCACTGTTGGTGGGAATGTAAATTGATACAACCACTATGGAGAACAGTATGGAGGTTCCTTAGAAAACTAAAAATAGAATTACCATATGACCCAGCAATCCCACTACTGGCACATACCCAGAGAAAACCAGAATTCAAAAAGACACATGCACCCCAATGTTCATTGCAGCACTATTTACAATAGCCAGGTCATGGAAGCAACCTAAATGCCCACTGACAGACAAATGGATAAAAAAGACGTAGTACGTATATAAAATGGAATGAACTTGGGTCATTTGTAGAGACGTGGATGGACCTAGAGACTGTCATACAGAGTGAAGTAAGTCAGAAAGAGAAAAACAAATATCGTATATTAACACACATATGTAGAATCTAGAAAAATGGTACAGATGAACCGGTTTGCAAGGCAGAAATAGAGACGTAGATGTAGAGAAGAAACGTATGGACACCACGGGGGGAAAGCGGGGCAAGGGTGGTGGTGGTGGGTTGAATTGGGAGATTGGGATTGACATGTATACACTAATATGTATAAAATAGATAACTAATAAGAACTTGCTGTATAAATAAATTAATTAATTTAATTTAATTTAAAAAGTAATTGGCCCTCCTCTGAGTAAGTGATTGCCCGAGGGCATCATGTTGAACACTCTTGACTGTCCTCTTAAGCCCAGGTTTGCAGTGAATGAGCCATTTAACCTCTCTTTACCCCAGTCTTTCTAGATTAAAGATAGTAACGGTAATTTCCCTTCCCTCTTGTTAAAAAACAAGACAAAACAAAAAATACGCAAATCCTGATGGTGCTTTCCCTTTGTGGAAAATTCTTTGGATTTATCCATCTATTACTCTGATGTAGTAAACAAGAAATTTAGCAAAATTTCTCTCTGTCCATAAAGACTTTAGGCTTTTAAGCTTAACTCTTCAGCAAAAACTATCAAATGCCTATTCTCCACTGCCTGGGGCTAGACAGTTCCTTGATTCTGTCTAAGAGGTGAGGAGCCACAAGGGAACAAGTACTTAAAGAGACTCTAAAAAGACCCATCTTTTCTGCACCCCCTTCGCCACCACCAGCTCTCCAGTTTATCCACTGCTCTTCTCACTCTTTCCACACCAGGAACACCAGCCTCTTAGTTTGTACTTTCAACACTCAACGTTCTCCCATCCAAAGGCCCTTGCGTTTACGATTTCATCCTCTGGAAATGTTCTAGAAAAGTAATCCATACACATATAAATAGAATATGATACTAGAGGTTATGATAATAGATAGGATATGACTACCTTCAAGTCTCTGGTCAAATGTCACCACATCAGTGAGACCTTGATCATCCTATAAAAAACAGCTGTTGTGCATCCCCATGCAGGTGCACACATTAACCTACACATGCCCCATTCCATCTCTGATATAGTTTTCTCCATATGTTTGTTCCCGTCTGCCAAACAATATATCAATATTTGGGTATTGGTTTATTTTCGGTCTCTTCCCTAGGTAGAATGCAAATTCCGTGCAGGTAGAGTCATGATTTTTTCACTGCAGAACCTACAACAATCATTGGCACATAAGAGTCACTCAGTAAATATTTCTAGGGTGAAAAAAAGAAAGGTGATATATCCTTACCTTAGATTATCCACTGCACATTTTGGTATCCTTTGCATTACTTGCTCAAATGATCTTACACTCCAGTCATACGTACCTATTGGCAGTTCTTTAGGACCACCATTGCTCTGTATGCCCTCGTGTCTTTTTTAAAATTTAATTTTATTTTTTTAACATCTTTATTGGAGTATAATTGCTTTACAATGGTGTGTTAGTTTCTGCTTTATAACAAAGTGAATCAGCTATACATGTACATATATGCCCATATCTCGTCCCTCTTGCGTCTCCCTCCCACCCTCCCTATCCCACGCCTCTAGGTGGTCACAGGACATATATACACTCACTACCAAATGTGAAATAGATAGCTAGTGGGAAGCAGCCACGTAGCACAGGGAGATCAGCTCTGTGGTTTGTGCCCTCTTGCTTTTTAAATCTTGCTGTAGCCTCTGCCTAGAATGTTCACGTCTGAAACTTTTTTGTTGTCTTTCACACTTCTACATTTCCTTCAAAACACAAATCAGGTGTCCTGTTCTTCAAAAATATTTCATGATGAACTCATTCTTTCTCTGTGTCCTCCTTCCCACCCTGGCACCCTGTCCTGGCACTTATCTACTCATTATGTTATACGATTCTGTCCAGTTGAAACTCCTCCCAGCTTTACCAGAGACCACGTGAAAGCAGGGACTGCTTCGGACGTCAAAAGCACAATGCCCCAATGCCTGGCATATGACAGCTACTCATAAATGATCAATAAATGAACAACAACCCACCTTATTCTTTTTTCTTATCGTAAGAAGCTGCTCTTCATTGCTTTAAACTTCTAAAATTGCCCTGAGGGATATAATAGTAATGAGTGTTCCTGAAAATCAAGAGAATGGACACTTATGATAAGTAGCTTGAAGATCAGCCAAGTGAAAACTGGAATAGCTCCCAAGGAAGAGGAGTGAGGCATTCGAGCTCCTTTAGGAGTAGCAAGTAGCAGTGATGCTGGTGTTCACACTGCCATGAAGAAAACCACTGCCATGTGAAGCTCCTAACACGAGTAAATATGTAGTATCTCTGAGGTATGTGATAGTATGTGAGAGTCGATCATGACAGAACTCTTCAGCAACCTTGTTTCTGGATTTTACCTCATCCAGCATCACTTGGTGTATGTTGAGGTAATGCACAACTTTTACTAGGTAATTAGTCTCGGAATTATTCCTCTAGGGTAGAAAGATGCTATCTTACTCCAATCATGTTGCTATAACAAAATACCACCAACTGGGTAGATTATAACAACAGCAATTATTGCTCCCAGTTCTGGAGGCTGGGAAGTCCAAGACAGAGGTGCTAGCGTGTTTGCCTTCTGATACCAGGAGGAAAGTGGAAAGTAGTCATGTATGTCCCTGCAGGTATTTGTAGGTTGTCTTCCACCCTGAGATTTCTCTGCTGCCGCCCCTCCCCTAAACAAGTGTCAGAGAGGATTGGAGCTCTATCTTCACAGCGCTTGCTGACTTTTCAAGAGAAACATTGTACAGATAGACCCACAGACATACTGAAATAGATATCCGCAGCTCTGTTGGATGTGTAGTATTTAGCTTCTTCGGTCTGTGTGTGAAACACTTCTAACATGCTTCCCCTCCTCCAATGCCCACAGGGCCACCAGTTTTCAGCCTGTTTTCTCTGTTCTGTTAAACACACCTCTTTTTCTAGCAGCTGAATGGGAAGGAGGACCCCCCTTTCAGTTGTCATCTTCCTCGAAACTGTTCACTCTAAACGAATTCTCACATTTCCCTTCTGAATCTATCTACCATCTCCCTCTATGTCCAAACTCCTCCTGATAGACAAATTTATTGAGCGCTTAAACGTATACCAGTTACCGTTTGTCAGTGGCATTTAACCCTCACAAATATTATCCACATTACACAGTTAAATATTGAGGCTTAGCGAAAGTAAGAAACTTGCCAAAAGTTGCACACTTAACAAGTGACATGTCTAGGATTCAGGCACAAAAGATTTGAGCCCAGAGGCCATGCTCTTAACCATGAAGTGAAACCCTCTAAACAGGAAGAAGTTAACACCTGTTCAAGGGAAATGGAGGGTCCATACTAGCTCCCTTATTTATACCAGCTGCCCGAGGGGAAAGTTTAACAGAAAAGTGTTCCCATTTAATTTTTCTGTTTCTTTAACCATTGAATTAAACAATAACACATCCTCCTTAAATGCAATCTCTCTTTGATTCAAGCTTTCTGATTATTTCAGAAACTTCAGTGAATAGTTTATATCTTCATAATTTTTTTCTTTAATTTCAGAACTTTGTGAGAAGGATAATGCTATTTTCTTTTAAGTGATTAGATAATTTTGTAATTTTCTATGCTAAAAAGTATACTTATACTATAGTATATATAAATTCTATGTATTTAGTGTGTACTTTTGTTAAAGCATTGTAAAATAACAACTGAATTGTACTCAAATAAATACATCATTTTCCTCAACATTGACTTAATGTGCACTATAGTTCATATTTTTTTTGATTAGTTCAGAATTATCAAATTAGAGAATTATCATTTTGAGACTGGTTTTTACTAACTCTAACTTCCCTGTTCCTAATTTCCATGTTCCTAATGAATAAACTAAGCTTTATTTATCCTTAATATTTTCTGACCTCTTCACTTCAATTGAAATCTGGATTGTTTCAAATGATTCCCCTACCATCTCCACCACAAATTTAGCTTTCTCTTTCTCTAGTATGAGAAGAGCCAGCTGCTTCTTACATTTAGGCCACTTTCTGATTATTATTCTATAATCTGTGTATTCCCCTAATTTTAACTTACTGTTAGGAAGTAAAGTTGGCCCTCTCTCTATTCAAACCACTCCTGTATCCTCCAGAACCAGTGCCTACTTCTACTTTCCTGAACGAGGTCAACTACACTTCACCAAGCTTAATGTTTTTTTAATTTTAACTAATTAATTTTTTAAAAATTAATTTTATTGGGCTTCCCTGGTGGCGCAGTGGTTGAGAGTCCGCCGGCCGATGCAGGGGACACGGGTTCGTGCCCCTATCCCGGAAGATCCCACATGCCGCGCAGCGGCTGGGCCCGCGAGCCATGGCCGCGGAGCCTGTGTGTCCGGAGCCTGTGCTCCGCAACGGGAGAGGCCACAGCAGTGAGAGGCCCACGTACAGCAAAAAAAAAAAAAAAAAAAAAAAAATTAATTTTATTGAAGTATAGTTGATTTACAGTGTGTTAGTTTTAGGTGTACAGCAAAGTGATTCAGTTATACATATCCATATATCTATTCTTTTTCAGATTCTTTGCTCATATAGGTTCTCATAGACCAAGCTTACCAATTTTATAGTTTCATTGCCTGTCTTCATCTATGCCATGACCTCATTTCTCATTCACATGTCAAAATTAAACTTTCAGAACTCTATTGCAACAACGATCAGTGGTCTAATGAACTTGTATAAGATGACCAGAAGTTGAAGTATTGTAAGCATTAGTAATATAAAAGTCCAACTTCTGTCTGTTCTGCAAATGAATATATGTTTAATACTAAATATATGTTTAATACTAAAAGTTTCACCATGGTAGTGTGAGTCTTTCCAAAATTTATTACATTCCTATTATATGCCAAGCACTGACTTACTCTTTGATTTCATTTTCCCCCCAATTTTGTTTTCCAAACACAGAATGACAACTTGGTGAAAAAAACCCTGCGGTATATACCAAATACCAAGATGTGCATCCTCTGCCCATCCTCATTTCTGTATTCCCACTCATCCCATCGTAATTAGATTCTGCCACTTTTCTCCTGAGCCCTATAATAGTCTCATGTCTACTCACTTCCCATCTCTTCCCCGTCTTTTAATCTCAAATACAGTTCATACATACAGAACGTCACCTGAATGATGTTCATAACTGATGGCTGCTTGCTTTCTTAAGAATGCTTAAAAGATGCAGTGTTGGAAGAGAAAGCTGTCACCACCTGCTGACTTGTGCCCAAAGTCTCAGAGGCTGAAACTTCTGCTTTCATAAATGGGGAGGTCCAGCACAGAAGTGAATTGAAGAAGTGCCATAAAAGAGCTTATGAGCCTTTTAAAGACTTCCCAGGAGATATACACACGCACATACATGTACACAAGATGTTCAGTGTGATTTCAGAGAAATTCTCAGAGACCTCATATGTCTCGAACACTGGGTAAGACCTCTGCTTCCAGACATTCTAAAATTTACTCTTGAATAATGCAACCCAGAGAGTGGTGTACTTGGACCAAATTACTTATATCCCTTATAGTATTATTTCTGGCAAATTACCCCATCTGCTTTTGGCTTGCATAACACACAATTACAAGAATTTCTTTTCTATTGGTAGAGGCCCTCTTCCATCACATCCTGTATACCAAGACTATATAAATGCACATAATGTCTTACATATTATTTCATAGAGTTAACAGATACTTGGTGTCCAATGTAGAATAACATGGACTATGGGCTAACAATGTTCTATAAAGAACAAAGTAGTTCTTTGTAAACTAGACTGTTTATATATTTCATACACATGCTTTGTTTCCCAGTTATTCTCTCTTATCACTTAATAAATTCTTTTGATGTCTTTTCTATATCATTTGTACTAAAGTGAAACAAAGCAAGATGTTTTTGATTGCTCCATACCTGGACAAAAGTGTTAGAATGGAAGCCTAGAGGCTGCTATGGTGGTAGCAGTCATAATGAAAATGAGAGAACCCCTAAATGGATGTGGTTTTCCTGCTTCAATTACCTGGAGATTGTTTTCCAGTGCTGACACCAGGATGTTCTGCATTTTGCTTTAGTGAAAGGAATGAGTGTTTCCTCTACAGTTTTAATTATAATTTTGTTTCCTCTAAAATGGCTATGTAATTTCATTGACCATTGAGTTAATACAAAGTGAACTCCTTGGCCTGGCCCTCCAGGCACTCCAACTGTTCTAACCTATCCCTGCTGCTCCATCACCTCCCCTTCTCCTACACATGGGCCTGTGCTACCATCAAACTGCACAAACCTCTCTTCTCTCAAGTGCTGGGGAGTTTTCTAATCTCTGTGTCACTTTTCATTCTGCTGATTATGTCAGGAATTGGATTTTCTTAGATGCGATGCATATTAAATCTACTTTACACGTATAACATGCTTATATAGTTAGTAAATTTGACAAAAAATTATTAAATGATACCTAATGATGACTACATTATAAAATCATATATATATGCTTTTTCATATATATTCATGTCTTTCAACACTAACCTCACCCTCTCCATTCTCATAATACTTAAAATATGCTTGCTTTATGTTGTCCAGGCCATTGCATGTGGTGCTCTCTTTGCCTGGACTTCTCTCCTTCCTCCGTTCTTCTACTTGCTACCACTTCCCCATGTAATGACCCGATTTGGAGAAGACTTGTTTCTGCCCCTCTTATGGGTTCCCTTAATACCTGATTCTAGGTTCTATTAATTCAGACTGCATTGTAACTCCCTGTTCATTGTCTTACTTGCTCATTGTGTCCCCAATGCCTATACAGCACCTAACGTTTGGAAAGTACTCAAATAAATGAAAGTTGGTGACATTGAAATACATGTATAACTGGTTTAGAAGAGTTAAATGATCATTGTTATTGAAAGTCATAAAGATACTTAGGCCTTTGACCCAGTAATCCATGAGTCAAAAATTCAAATGCTTTCAGGGTCAAGCAAATAATCTAAATGTGCAATGTTGGCCTGGGGGAAGGCAATGGGAATACAGGTTACTGTACTTGCCTCACCTAAACACATTCAGATTTACACTTTTATGAATACTGTCGATACAAGCCAAACAAACCATAACCCCTGTCTCATTCAAAGAAACAATTCTGTAGAGGAAAAAAATATTCATAATAATATTATTTGTGAATCTATCTGTAATAAGGAAAAAAATGAACACAAATAGCTAGTAATAGGAATCGGATTAAATTAAATATAGATTGTATCCATTAAATATCATGTATTCTTTAACATTAAAATAATCCCCCAATTGTAATATATGAAAAATGCTTTCGTTATTGGAAATGGTGAAGGAATAACACAAAACCCTGTGTTTGCTGTAATTGCAACCATGTAAAAATGTACATCCTTGTTTAAAAAAAAAGGATTATGCAAAATGAAGATAACTATGTTAGGGTGCTCAAAATAGAAATGATTTTTGTAAAGTTCAGCATTTAATAATGCCGTCATTTTTCCAATCCTAGTCTCTGGAGAAAGCTTTGGCAATATCTCTTGGAGTCTTAGAAGATGATACCTAGCAAGCAGAACCAGGTTACTTTGGGTAAAAGCTGAAGAATATGAATTGTGGGCTGAGCTACAAATAACATTGTCATAGCAACCTCCAAAGATTTCATAGAAAAGGCATGACTTGGATTTCTCTTTTTTTTTTTTTTTTTAAGGAAAATGACTAACAAGATCCCTTTTAAAACAGTTCCGATATAGTGCGGGATAAGATACAATAAGTTTGATAAAGAGTTTTGTTGAGAAATTGGGATAAACTGGCATAACCTTGAGATCAGAAGTGAGACTCCCTAGTGTAGCCTTAGCACATTATTTTGTGTGTGTATTGATTAGTTTTCAGTGACATAACACTTATGTGATGCCAATCTGCCTTCCCTGCAGATAATATTTATTTAATAATAAAATATTAAGAACAATATAATAATTCTATAATGATAATAATGGTTATTATTAGTAAAAAAGTTCAATTCTCCTTGTTAAGAGACATTTAATATATTTCTCTGATTCTTTATAAAGGCTTGATTATCTGTTCTCAGGGTTCTTCTGTGATACTATATATAACCTCCTGGAAACAGAGGACTGTGGAAATACTGATAGTATCAACGGAAATCATTGTAACTCCTTTGGAAAGGGCTTATTCCATCAGTCTCATTGCCTCATTTGTTAAGCTGAATCGCCATCCTCAGTGACAGATCTTTTCAGTGTCCAAACTTCCTGCAAGGATTTATGTATTAACCCCATTCTGTTTGAGTTTAGATCAGGGGTGTCCCTTAGGTTATTTTATGAACCCAGGTTTCCTGTAGTTTGCAAAAGCTGGCCCAGCCCACTGGCAGAAAATCTGCTTCTGATAGCATAGTCCTGTGGTAACAACTTTGGTATCTTGCACAGATAAGCAACCTTGATATAGGTCCATGTAGTTAAGGAGGAAGACATTGTCAGTAATTACTTTTACGGGGGAAATTCTAGTTAGCAATTTTTTTCCAGTTCGAGGTAAACATGTAAATCTGGGCTTATCATAAATAGCAATATATCCAAAGTATCATTCTCAGACTACACACAAATTTTTGACTCTAGCTTTCTGTGTAACGTTAGAAAAACAAACAAACAAAAAAGCATAGTCAGATCACCTGTTACCTCAAAATAAGGAGCTGTGTGGCAGCATCAGGAAGCATAATGAGTGAAGCCAGAATTAACAAGCAGCAGGGCTGAGTGTGGAACCCCTGCAGTTCAGGCCTGACCATTGAAACTGGCACCTGATTGCCCTTACAAGTACTACCTGTTCACTCAGTTCTTGAAACAATCAAATATATACCGTAAATATCATGGTTCTGCTAACACCTTTTGTGTGTTTTCTGAAGCCACTGGTAGAACTAACCTTTTTAACCATCTGCTGAGGACAGAAGTCACGTTATAAGTCAAGTGGAACTTTGAGTTCTATTTCCATTTCTAAACATTTGACCACGAAATTAAACCTCAGATTCTTAAAGAAGAATTCAGTCTTCTGGGTAAGTGGGATCTGTCCACTCGTTCATTCAACAGTTACTGAGCTGCTGCTTCCTGTAGAATGTACAAGTGGGTTAAAAGATGTTTGAGGAGATTACTGTCTCGTTAGCCATCCAACTAATGATCACTCATGCTGAAGTTTTGAATCAGAAAAAAAAAGAGTTGAACCAATATTTGTTAAATTTTGCACACAAATAGCCCTAGGGAGCACAGAAGGGAAGATTTTTTCCATTGAAAAAATGTATGACTTTTCTGAATAAATTAATATGTATCTTAATCATCTATGTTTCAAATGAGGAAAAGATTAATTTAACAGAATCATTCTGTAAAACCCCTACTGCTTTGAATCCTATGAGAACTTGTTGCTAATTTGAGGCTTTCAAATTTAAAGTCATAAGATAAGTTGAGCAGTCAATAACCTTGAAATTTAGGAAAGTGACTGACATGGACTAGCCAGAACGTTTTTTGCAGTAATTTGATTTATAACTCTGCCCTAATCACTCTTAAAAATCAGCTAGACAGTAAAAAGTTCTCTACCTTCAAACCTCTTGATGCAGTTTTGCAGATTAATCTGAATGGGTTGAAAATTTGATGAAAGGATGGAGAGCATCTAAATTTAGTTTTTCTGGATAGCCACACGCAAAAGAATGAGACTAGACCACTATCTTATACCATACATAGATATCAACTCAAAATGGATTAGAGACTCCAATGTAAGATCTGAAACAATAAAACTCCTAGAAGAAAACATAGGCAGTATTCGCTTTGACTTTGGTTTTAGCAATATCTTTCTGCATATGCCTCCTCAGGCAAGGAGACAAAAGCGTAACTAAACAAATGGGACTATTATCAAACTAAAAAGCTTCTGTACAACAAAGGAAACATCAACAAAATGAAAACCTACCAAATGGAGCAGATATTTGCAAATCATGTATCTAATATCCAAAATAGATAAAGAATTCAAGCAACTCAACAACAAAAAAGCTAACAATCCAATTAAAAAACGAGCAGAGAAACTGAATAGATATTTTTCCAAAGAAGGTATATAGATGGCCAACAAGCATGTGAAAAATGTTCAACATCACTAATTATCAGGGAAATGTAAATCAAAACCACAGGGAGATATCACTTCACACCCATTAGAATGGCTATTATCAAAAAGACAAGAAATAAGTGCTGGAGAGGAAGTGAAGAAAAGGGAACCCTTGTGCACTTTTGGTGGGAATGTAAATTAGTGCAGCCACTATGGTAAATCACATGGAGATTCCTCAAAAAGTTAAGACTAGAACTATCATATGATGTAGCTATTCCACTTGTGGGTGTTTATCCAAGGAATACAAAAACACTAATCTGAAAAGATATATGCACCCCTGTGTTGATCACAGCATTATTTAGAATAGACAAGATGTGGAGACAACCTAAGTGTTCACTGATGGATGAATGGATAAAGAAGATACACACACACTTACAATGGAATAATAGCCATAAAAAGATGAAATCTTGGCATTTGGGACAACATGGATGGACCTTGTGGGTATTATGTTAAGTGAAATAAACCAGATGGAGAAAGACCAATACCATATGATTTAACTCATATGTGGCATATAAAAACAAGCAAAACAAAATGAATGAAGAAACCAAACTGAAACAAATAGATACAGAGAACAGAGTAGTGGTTAGCAGAGGAGAAGGGGGTGGAGGGAGGGCAAGATGGGTAAAGGGGGTCAACAATATGATGACAGTTGACAACTAACCTTTTGGTGGTGAGCACACTGTAGTTTATATAAATGTCAAAATATAATATTATACACATGAACCTTATGTGTTATAAACCCATGAAACTATAAATAAATAAAAATTTAATAAATAAATTTACTTTCATTAACTTATGAAACAGCAACATACTTTGCCCAATTTACTTAGCTTCAGAATTTTCATTTGTACAGTTTGAACCAGAAGAAGTACCTTTTTATTGGTTTATTTTTTTTTCTAAAATTCTAAGACTAAATTGTTATTACAATGTCTTCACAAAATTATTAATAGAATGCCTTCATAATTATCTCACGTAAATATTTAGATAAATAGCTATGTAATAGCTGAATTTTCTCAAACTGTTAAAATATTATTTCTAAAGGTATATTTCAGGTTAAGAAGGATTAAGCTGCAGAGATATAATGTTTGATGATATTTCTCAAGTGATAAGAACTTACTATCAGAAGCATGTAATGTATTAGTACCCTCATTATGGAGTTCAGATTCTCTCTTCAGCAGAAAATGCTCAGGGCATATGTGAGTGATGATAATTTTTTTTTCTATGCCTATATTCCTATAGCATTTCTTATCATGATGTCATTGTGTAACTGCATTTAAAGTGGGCTCTCAACTGACAAAGGACTAATCTCCAAAATTTATAAACAGCTCATGCAGCTCAATAGCAAAAAAAGAAACAACCCAATCCAAAAATGGGCAGAAGACTTAAATAGGCATTTCTCCAAAGAAGATATACAGACTGCCAACAAACACATGAAAGAATGCTCAACATCATTAATCATTAGAGAAATGCAAATCAAAACTACAGTGAGATATCATCTCACACCAGTCAGAATGGCCATCATCAAGAAATCTAGAAACAATAAATGCTGGAGAGGGTGTGGAGAAAAGGGAACACTCTTGCACTGCTGGTGGGAATGTGAATTGGTACAGCCACTATGGAGAACAGTATGGAGGTTCCTTAAAAAACTAAAAATAGAACTACCATATGAGCCAGCAATCCCACTACTAGGCATATACCCTGAGAAAACCATAATTCAAAAAGAGACATGTACCAAAATGTTCATTGCAGCTCTATTCACAATAGCCCGGAGCTGGAAACAACCTAAGTGTCCATCATCGGATGAATGGATAAAGAAGATGTGGCACATATATACAATGGAATATTACTCAGCCATAAAAAGAAATGAAACTGAGCTATTTGTAATGAGGTGGATAGACCTAGAGTCTGTCATACAGAGTGAAGTAAGTCAGAAAGAGAAAGACAAATACCATATACTAACACATATATACGGAATTAAAAAAAAAATGTCATGAAGAACCTAGGGGTAAAACGGGAATAAAGACACAGACCTACTTGAGAATGGACTTGAGGATATGGGGAGGGGGAAGGCTAAGCTGTGACAAAGCGAAAGAGAGGCATGGACATATATACACTACCAAACGTAAGGTAGATAGATAGTGGGAAGCAGCCGCAGAGCACAGGGAGATCAGCTCGGTGCTTTGTGACCGCCCGGAGGGGTGGGATGGGGAGGGTGGGAGGGAGGGAGATGCATGAGGGAAGGGATGTGGGAACAGATGTATATGTATGACTGATTCACTTTGTTATAAAGCAGAAACTAATAAAAAAAAATAAAAACAAAAAAAATAAAGTGGACTCTTAGGGACTTCCCTGGTGGTGCAGTGGTTAAGAATCCACCTGTTGGGACTTCCCTGGTGGCGCAGTGGTTGAGAGTCCGCCTGCCGATGCAGGGGACACGGGTTCGTGCCCCGGTCCGGGAAGATCCCACATGCCGGGGAGCGGCTGGGCCCGTGAGCCATGGCTGCTGAGCCTGCGTGTCCGGAGCCTGTGCTCCACAACGGGAGAGGCCACAGCAGTGAGAGGCCCGCGTACAGCAAAAAAAAAAAAAAAAGAATCCACCTGTCAATGCGGGGGACACAGGTTCGAGCCCTTGTCCGGGAGGATCCCACATGCCGCGGAGCAACTAAGCCCATGCACCACAACTACTGAGCCCGTGTGCCACAACTACTGAAGCCCACGTGCCTAGAGCCCGTGCTCTGCAACAAGAGAAGGCACCGCAATGAGAAGCCCGCGCACCACAACGAACAGTAGCCCCCACTCCCCGCAACTAGAGAAAGTCCACATGCAGCAACGAAGACCCAACACAGCCAAAAATAAATAAATTAAAAAAGATGATTCTTTTTTTTTTTTTTTTTTTTTTTTTTTGCTGTACGCGGGCCTCTCACTGCTGTGGCCTCTCCCGTTGCGGAGCACAGGCTCCGGACGCACAGGCTCAGCGGCCATGGCTCACGGGCCCAGCCGCTCCGCGGCATATGGGATCCTCCCAGACCGGGGCACGAACCCGTATCCCCTGCATCGGCAGGCGGACTCTCAACCACTGCGCCACCAGGGAGGCCCAAAAGATGATTCTTTAATAAATCAATCAATCAATAAATAAAGTGTGCTCTTAAGCATTTGCCAATTAAAGAAACTCAGCATAAAGACCCAAAGACCCCATCTGAGTTTGCTAAGTGATGCAGTGTTAATAAAACTGTGGCTCATTGGAATCTAGTGTGTTACAGGATTTTTTGCACACTTAGCTCTTCAACTGATTTGGTTTGGATTCTAGTCAAATTACTTGGTACCTTGGTTAAGTGGGCTTGTGAAAAATACCTGATATATACGACCACTTTCTATGGAGCTAATAGCTATGTGTTTGCTAAGTATTTTGTGAGAAGAAAAGATCAGAGAGCAAAGAAAGCTGGATTTCCTTAAAAGCACTGAACTGTAACATGTATGTAAAGACTGGGTAATTACTGGGCAGAAACAGGCCTGCCAGTAAAAGCCAAATATATGCAGCTCCCTTCTTTTGCTGAAAATCTGTCCTAGTTTCATGTTAAATTATATATTAAAAGAATACTGCATTTTTCTATAATGATGTCTTTATAATATAGAGGGTGTTTCTGACCAAAGACTCTACATCCACAATATATGATAAAAGCAAAGGTATAATGATAAAATATCATACTCAACTCATTTAAGTAGTAAAGTATATTCTAAACCTCATAATGGCCAAATACAGTCACTGTGAGGTGGTTCTATAAGTCTCTAATATATTTTAAAAAGGTATATATCATGTTCAAACCAATTTCTACTATATCTTAAATTATAACTATATAAAATGAACCCATTAACTTTAATGACCACTTATTTACACTAATATAAGTCTGTTCCCCAACAAGAAAGATGTACATATGTATATGGGTGTTTGTATGAGTTAGATAACTGGCATCTTTTAAAAAACTGTTCAAGAAAGTATGAAGTAATGAATTTTCATGTAGCATGAGGAGGTAATCAAAATCATTCTCCCATATTTCCTTAATTCTAAGGTGCCATATGTTGTATATGTCCTTAAGTTAGTGAAACTTTTTTTGGAAAGAAAAAGCAAGTACACCCAATGCGCACATTAGAAGGAAAATTCTGGCTTTATAAATTTTATAATGAAAAAAAGAAAATGGAGTACATGTTTTTATTTACCTTAGAATTAAATTTGAATTTAAGCTTAATTTCTACAGTAACCTTTATAAATTTTTATTATGCAGTCTTTCTTGATGATAATTTGTAATTTGCTATGATTGATTTAGAATTTCCAAATTTCCATCCATTTTTAGAATTCAAAATTTTGTCTAAAACCATCAATTATTGGAAATCCTCTCAATGTAGACTGTGCATGAGGCCAGTACCTGAGCTGATCCTCTAGGGAGCTTCATGGAGAGTATAATAAGGGGAGCCCTTGTTGAGTAATTTATAGTTGATTAACATCATCATGAATTGCTCCCAACTTTATTCATGATTCTGAACACTTGAGATAATTGAAATACCAAAAGAACGAGTATAAAGCTATTAGGACGAGTGGATACTTGAGCCTACTCACAGTCTCTTTGAGACAGAGGCTCATTTTGTGCATAAGTGTAAAGAAACATATTTTTGGAAAAATAATTCTAGTTCCAGTTAGAAGATGGTGAACTCAGAGATTTCATTTATCACTGCTCAAAGTGTTTAGAGCCATTGAAAACATTTCCCCCTAGACATTGACATGATGGACTTATTTTAATCAGCAATTACAAAAGTTGACTAAGTGCCAGGCATCAGTGAGTAGATTATTGGGCAAAAATCAGTTTTTCCCCCTTGTACAAAACCTGGATGCATCCTGTCCAAGGACAGACTTAAACAGGCAAGGGAAAGTTTATTGAAAACGATTGCAACTGGAGAGAGAGATTGGACTAAACTCTGCTGAAACAAAAGGTGGGACAGTTTATCAATTCTGGAGTGAGCTAGTGGACTGGTACTGGAGGACATTAGGAGGAGACTGGTTAATGTGATTAGGCCATCTGTGTTTGCTAATCAGCACTTATTGAAGTTAGACTCTTGCCCTCCCACAGAGAATGCGGTGCTATCTTTCTTGATGATTACATTTCGAAAAATGGCTCCCATGTCCGTGAGGAAGACATTCCTGGGTTGTAAATCTGGCAAGATTACTAGAAGAAGATTTACGTGTCAAAGGGGTGAAAAAAGAATTTGCATGTTTTTTAGAGTAAATGTTCTAAATAAGGGGAGGTCAAGGGCCTCTAAGTCAGGAAGAAACCTGTCTAAAGTTTTATTAAGCTGAAAGGAATGTGAAGGCTGTCTTGGTCAATCTAAACCTTGAACACAGGTAAAGATGTTTGCCAACTCTAGAGAAAAGCCTACAAGTACGGCAAGCTCCTTTACCTTTAATCTCCCATCCTCCCTAATCTGATTTAGATATTTCCCTTGTGTTGTCACAGGCTTACCAATATCACAGAATTTATCAGGTGAAATTGCAATTTTTTGTCTGTTTACTACTCTTGACACTAGACTGTAAGGTACCTGAGAACAGGGATCCTGTTTACATTTGTAACCACAGGACCTACTGTAATTCCCCTTACCTCAATTAATGCCTGCTAAAATAAACTGAATTCTAAAAAATTAACAGAAAAGTAGCTGAGATAGGAAATAAGAATGTGGGGATTACAAAAAAATTAAGAGCCTTTAGTTTAGTAAAATGAAGATGGTAAGGGAATATGATCAGAAGCCATATATTCCTAGAAGGTATGAAATTTTCTAGTAAATCCTAGAAAACTAGAAGTTGGCCACACCCAGTGGAGATAGGAAAGAGGGCTCACATTTAATGTACACTATATGGCAGACACTATGTTAGCATATCAAATTTAATCCTTTATCTGTGAAGAAAGCACTGCAAACCCTATTTTATAAGTAAGAAAACTGATACCTGGAGTGGCCATATACCACCTACAGAACAGTGAACCAAGATTTAAACACTCACCTTTATGGCCCCAAAGCTGTTAAATTTGGCTGCCTTAAACATAAATTATAATAGTTTAAGTTTAGGAGAGAAAAATGATCAATAGTTTTAACTTTGCATATGAGATGATATCCCTAAGAAGGGATCACCCTCAAAATATAAATAGAATCAATAAGTATCAGATCTGTCTTTAAATACTAGAGACAAGCAAGGTTGTAAAGAAAACTGGTGATGTTTGGGGGTACCTTGCAAAACTTTTGAAGGTGGTGTCACCACAAGGAGACTCTGTCTCTTGGTAGCACCATCAGCTCTGCTTCTGGATTGGATGGATTTTGAGATGACATTAGAAGTGCTCTTCTCTTAGTTAGGACGTTCTCGGATTCTTTAGTAATGAAATACCTTTGATTCTTTGCTTTATCACCAAAAAAGATGGTTTAAAGGAACAACCTTTTTGTTTTTCCAGATACACACTGGGAATGCTATTTACTAACTCTCACTACATGCTAGAGATATGATGGTAGTCCCCTTATATATCGCAGTATACCGTACAGAAAATATTAAGGCTACTGGCATCAGTCCCATATGGTTAAATAAGCTATTTAAAGGAGGATATTCCTGAACTGGAGAGGGATGTCTGGGACAAGAGCAAGCAGGATGAGGATTTAATCAACAATTTAGTTTTCTCTGGAGGCCTGATAAAATTCAAATACCCATGTCTCGCTTACATGGGACTTATTTTTCAACATAATATGGCTTGACAATTTTTCTTAAGAATTTGGGATGAGAAGGAAAAACATAATAATTTAATCGAGTCAATAAAAGGAATATTGATGTTCCTCATATTTCTTTGAAGTCCTTTGGTAAATTTCTTGACTTGTCATCTGACTGACTTTTACCCTTTTCTAGAAAAAAAGCATACCGGGAGGAAGTAAGACCTAGTGCTTTTTAGTGTACTCTTGGCATTCTTCCAACTCTTCTGGAAAACATCATTCTATCACTTATATTCCTGTAGAACTGTAAGTTGAAATGAAGAACCCTCTTACCCAGCCTCTTACACAAAAGTATCACGATATTCTTTAAAAGACCCTATCCAAACAGACACATTTTAAATAATTATTAGTTCATCATCATGACCCAACAAGACTGCAAGGTTGCTTAGCAACAGAATCAGGCACTCTTAACAGGAACATGCATGGGAACAATGGTGAAAAGTGATGGAGATCTTACAAAGGCAAATTCTTTTTTTTTTTTTTTTTTTTTTTTTTTTGCGGTATGCGGGCCTCTCACTGCTGTGGCCTCCCCCGTTGCGGAGCACAGGCTCCGGACGCGCAGGCCCAGCGGCCATGGCTCACGGGCCCAGCCGCTCCGCGGCATATGGGATCCTCCCAGACCGGGGCACGAACCCGTATCCCCTGCATCGGCAGGCGGACTCTCAACCACTGCGCCACCAGGGAGGCCCACAAAGGCAAATTCTTTGAATTAAATCTTTGTGAAAAGACATCACGGGGAAAATGAGTTTTTTAACCTAAGAATTGTTTCCTGAGATTGATACATTATTTCATAGCTAAACATCAACCACTTTCCATAGATTAGATAGATCAATGGAACTTTTAGTCTTTACATAATTTAGGGCACTTACAAAACATTATTTATTAGTGTTAGCTTGAAAATGAATAATATTTCTGTCTTGTACCATTATCTTTAAAACTGTATAGATATATAAAGAAAGGAAGTTACTTACAAAAATAAATACTGCAAATGTATTTGATTAACAACGTTCTATTTTTATGTCATATATAATTAGACTATAAAAATTGTATTCTTTTAAATTTGAACAAGATATAAGTATATATATATATATATATATATATGTATGTATACATACATACACACAAACATGCATTATCTATCTAATTCCCATTTCCAGTGGAAAAAAAAGAAAAGAAAAAGCCTGCAAAGCATTGTCTCTTTGGGACTCCTAGATTGACTAATTTTTGACTAGTTTGACTGAATGGGCTGATTTTATACTACAATACCTGTAAAGGCACTAACTTGCTTCTATTAGTAAATGGAAGAAAATCCAGTACATATGGGCTCTGTTGATGCAATATGTAAACACCCAGCAAGTTCAAAGAGTAAGCTCAACATCCTGGCAGAAGACCTCAACTTTGATCCTACCTAGTCCCATCTCTGGCTTGGACAATTCACTTAACCACCATAGACCTCATATTCCTCATCTATAAAAGGAGGCCTCCAAGATTATTTTCAGCTCTAAAATTCCTAAAGTTCATGTCCATCACCTCTAAGTAGCATCACTCTTTTTTCTCACAGAAGAATTGTTTGTTTTAGTGCATTGGTTATTTGACTACTGTCTTTATGTAAATACTAGAAGTAGCAGGCTTGTTCGCCAATACATTCAGGTATCAGGCAGAAAATTTTCAATACTGGGTTTTTTTTTTTGTTTTTTTTTTTTTTGCTGTACGCGGGCCTCTCACTGCTGTGGCCTCTCCCGTTGCGGAGCACAGGCTCCGGACACACAGGCTCCGCGGCCATGGCTCGCGGGCCCAGCCGCTCCGCGGCATGTGGGATCTTCCGGGATCGGGGCACGAACCCGTGTCCCCTGCATCGGCAGGCGGACTCTCAACCACTGCGCCACCAGGGAAGCCCTCAATACTGGGTTTTTGTTTGTTTCTTTCTTCATGGCTGATTGCATGTTGCAGAGCTGATTTTTAGTTTCTGGAAGTTAAAAACATGCAGGTGTAGATATAATATGCTGCAGCCATTTATATCACCAGCCATAATGTTTTAAAACAACTGGCTTTTTTGCATAGTCTTTAGAAGAGGGTTAGATGAGCACTTCTGTTTTCCTTTTCTTGAGAAGTTTTATAAAAACACCAAAAGGTCATCTTTAAAATGTCAGACAAGATTAACAACAAAATCTTGGAAGACAGCCAGTCCACCAAGGAAACAAACCCGAAGGACTCTTTACAGATGCAAATCTTAAATAAGCAACAGAACCTGAGAGTGGGGTGAGGGCAGGGGAGAGAAATACTTTGTAGCAAAGAAATACATTCAAGAGATGCCTCATGGCCTTGAACTGTTGGAAAGGAGTAGCAGTAAACAAACCTGGCCCCCAGCAATTGCTAAAGGGCACATTCATTAGGAAGTTGGAAGCAAGAAGTCTAAGATCATGAGTCAGAGAAGCAGAATCATGAGCCACACCCACACTGGGTTCTATATGCTATTGTTAAAACAAAGAGAAGTTGATGTAAATATTTTAATTGCAAGGAATTGAAAAAGTGGTTATTAATCCCACTAGTTGATGCCAGGCCAGGTTTCTGATTATACAACTGAGGATGTAGCTCTATAGTCCTGACAGCTGGGTAGTAGAGAAGATGCAGTTTTCTTCCCACAAAATACCACTTCTCCTACTAACAATTCTAAAGGGAGAGAAAGCCTTTAACAGAGAACACATTAAAGGAGAGTCACAGTTATTTAAAACCAGAAACTTAAATATTGATGGAAGAAGCAAGTAGGTTTAGGAAGAGAGCAAGCTACAGAAATTGATAAAAGCTTTGCACTTTTAGTTGAAATTTTTAAAATTATAAACAGAAATGGAGAATTCTCTGCCATTTGTATTTTATCCAGTATTCAACTAAGTGGCCTATTAGTTTAGTAGGATGAAAAGTATCTTGCTGGCAAATGTGGAAACTAATACTGAAACAAAACTATAAGGCAGAGACATATTTTTGTAGCAAAGGATTTCACCAGCTTTGTCAGGGTTGACACAAGAATCATATTATAGTTATACTTAATATAAATGTTAGATTATGTAATACATAAATGTATATTCAGTAGAAATAGTCAATAAATTGTACATAATGTACTACAGTAGTAAATGTTAGGTTCTTTTCAATGAATACTTTATAGTGTTTTTGCGATCTTTATAAAGAGCCTGGTTTTTAAATAAATACTATTTCAAATTTGGGGAATGAGAAGTTTAAAATAAGATGAACCAGATTTCTACAATCCATTTTCTGATGCTCAAAGTGGGCAGACTACAAAATGGAGCATGGCTGAGGCCATGTGATCATCTGTGTGTTCCTTGCACTGTTTGAATTTTATTATACATCCGTGATATGCAGGGGCACAAATCACTCATAGGTTATGCTTTTTAGGCAAACTTTTACACACGAACAACAACTAATTAGAATAGACCTTAGCAAAACCGTGATGTTTGCTTGTTTCATCAAGCTCCACTTTCTGAGTTTCCCCTGTGAGTCTATTTATTGCTCTGTCTTCTCTATTCCCTAATACCCTCTGCAGAACACTTATGCCCTCAAGTTCTCTTCCCTCTTGCACATCATCAAAACTTGCTTTTGGATCATTCAGGCCGAGGTAAAAAGGACTACGATCTTAAAGCACAAACAGTATTTGAATTTTAATGGGAAAAAAAGATTTAAGCTAAAGGGATGAGATTCCGAGATAAAAGGATGAGAGTTGAGTGCCAACCATCAGTTAGTAGATGAGAAGACGTTTTCAGGCATCAAAACTTTTCCGCATCTCTAGTCATAATACTAATTCTGCAAGCTATATAGTTGGAGAGATGTAATCATATGAAAGGCTCAAGATACCAGAAAATAGAAACCAAAACTATTTCTTCTTAGTTCATAACTAGGGTGTAGGTTTTTACTAAAGAGGACATTAAAATTGCTCCCTGTTTCCTGAACCCAATCCATCCAGCAAGGGAAAGGAGTTGAATAATGTGGCATTTGAGTTGGTTCATGGCAGGGCGAATTCAGAGTGGAATTACAGATGTAAAATGGATATCAGGATGTTATTGGTGTGTATGTGTCCATTGTGTATGTGTATAGAAGCCACCTCTGTCATCTAGGAAAAGACATTTAAATCTTCCAGAGTTATTAATTCACTGAGAAGAAACGATAAACTTCAGCATCATTTTGTTGCTAACTTGGGTCCTATTTGAGGGATGAATCAATAACAATGATTTCCTTGAAAGGTCTCTCAAGGCTATTGATTTTTTTATGGCCCTGGTATGCAAGGGGTTTGTTCTGAAAGGACAAAATTCTTTCAAGAATTTTGGTCATAGGAGTTGAGCAAAAACTACAGTATGATAGAAAGCAGTTAGTTTTCCTTGTCTCATATACAGAGTTAAAATTAGAAAGTGAAAAGACCCTACGTTTTATCATTTTATATTTAACACTTATCTACATAAGTGTTAAAACAAATTGATCTTACTACCCATTATGATTATTAAGGTAGCAAAAAAAATTCACTTTGAAAACATGTCCTGAATATGGATACATTTTGTATTCAGAATCACATGGAAAAAGAAGCCTCTTAACTTACATGAGCCAGTGTCCCATAGTTATTGATCATTATTCATGGGAAATAAATTAATTTTCTAACATTCCATCATTTGCTACTTTTTTAACAAAAGAGGGATTTTATTGTTCAGCACAGGGAAATATAGCCATCATTTTATAATAATTAAATGTAGTATAATCTATAACAATATTGAATCACTATGTTGTACACCTGAAACTAATATAATATCGTAAATCATCTATACATCAATAAAAAAGGTATTTTAGTTTTCTTATCAGCTGTTCTGTTCTTTGATTCTAAGGAAGTCAGATCCTTGATTTGCCTGATGATTATGAATATGAAAAAAGTGTTCTTTACAGAACAGTAGCTCTTAATCAAAAAAAGGCCGGCTCTAACATATTCTACAAAGAAGAGTGTGCCAAGATATAGCAATCCTTTTTGATTTTTTTGAAGTTTAAACAAATAGTGTACACTGCATGAATTTTGTCTTTCAACTAAATCATTCTACTGTGGAATTTATGATGCTATAATACTAGTTTACGAAGAAAGTGTAGTAGGCATCACATATCTCCATATCTTATATTGATGGCATTTAAATTCTAATACCAAACTGTTATTGTTTCATAAACTAGGAGAAAATTGCGCTGATAACAAGCAGGAGAAGCTGGCAGAAACAAAAGATTTTCCAGTCTTTGCTTTCTATTGTTTGTAAGCCTAGTTACCCTAGTTGATCAGTTAATGACAGCACATGACAAAATTTTCCTTACTGCTAATTAATTAGCTCTAATTTCACCAGCTTTGTTACTGCTAAGGCTTCCACTAATTCTATGTGTGAATGTCTTCTTACCCTACTCATCCTGTTTTCCTCTCTGAGCTTCCTCATATGTAGAGAACCCATTTGATTGACTTAAGAGTCAGAAGAGACTTATAATCAGAGAAAAAGCAAAAAAGAACGACTATAATGCCAACTAGTATAACTATTAATTAGAACTTATGTTTTGAGGATTTTCAGACAGAAGAGGGGTAGAAATGATAATAGTTTAGTTTTAGGAAAGCTGTAGTACACAAATAGAACCCCAAATCACACCACAGATAATTTTCCAGGAATTTAATATATCTGATATACACTCAATTTGTGCCCATGAATGGTGAGCAACTGGAAGTAAAGGAGAATCACAGAGTTACATTTCTGGACAAATCAGGTTATCAGAATGATGCAATAATGACAGTTTACCTCAGTCACTTCTTAGGCTTTCTTATTTACTATGCTAAATGTTAAATGAGATTGCTGAGTAAAAGCATTACAATGACTTCAGCATTGTGGGACATGAAACACAGTGAGAACTCAGAGCAGGGAAGGAAATAAGTCAGGTAAGCAGGAAAAAGAATTGAAAGAGCTGAAAGATGTATTACTTGGCTGTCAGGTGTTAGGAGAGTTTATTTGTGCTTTTTCTTAATCTTCATAACGCTCTTGTCAGAATGGTAGTAACATACCCATGTTTTTAGATGAGCGACCTTTAACTGTAGGTTGCACTTGATTGTCTGCCAGGTTTTCAAGTCTGTGATGGGGACAGTAATGTCAGAAATTTCAATCCCAGTCAAATCAAGAGCTGGTAGAAACACCATTAAGGAAGTGCATAGTTTTGACCCAAATTTAACCACATTAAAATGTTGTCCTTTCTTCTCCAGGATGATAGTCTGTATTTCAAGAAGAATTCTAATTCTTGCCCCATAACAATTTCTCTGAGTTCTTTGTGCCAACTAAAGCCTTTGATTGATTTTCATATTAGCAAAGCCCTGGAATTCTATGCAAAATGCTATGAATAGTTATCTACCTATCTAATTATTTTTAGCAAAAGGATGCAGAGCCGTTATCAGATTCTCAAAACTCAATCAGATTATCTAAGAGTTTACATTAAATGAGGTAATGAATGCCCTTTCTGGATTCAAACATTATAATATTTTTAATCCTTACCGTGGTCCCTGAAATGTCTATTATCTCTAATTATCAGTAAGGGAACTGAGGCGTAGTAAAGTCTAAGTAAGTGAGAGGTCTGGAATTCAAATCCAGGTCAGTTTCAGTCTTGAACACTGTAAGGCCAACTGGCCCCGAGGCAGGGGAACGCAATCAGATTCACAGGTTGCATCAGACCGAAACTCTCCGGACCACCCAGTTCCAGAAACCGACCTGGAGACATTCCGGACCACCCAGTTCCAGGAACTGACCTGGGGGCTTTCCACCTGGCCCAGCCTTCCTGCCTTTCGAGGGGCGGGACTAGCGGTCCCAAGACTGGTGTAACCAGCACCAGATATTGCCAGGATACCCGAAGAGACCACCAAATAAGGAATACCCTGCGCCCCCCAGATTCACCACACCCCTTTCCCTTCTTCCCCTATAAAATCTTGCCCAACCCTCGCCCGGGTGCGACTTCTCTGGCCCCTTTCTCTCGGACCAGTGAACCTCGCCCGGGAGCACCCCCTAATAAAGCTCACTTGAAGCTTTCCTCTGTTTCGTGATGCCCTTTGTTAAGATCCGACCTTACAAACACCACTAATTCTATAGCCTACACTGCATTCTATACTCTCACTGTAGATAATCAATAAATGTTCATTTATTTCCTTTGCCCCAGTTGGGGACAAAGAACATGGGTGTGTGAAAGTACAGATTAGTTTTAATGTAAATGATATAACAAGAATGCTAGTCAGCAGTTACGGAATATTCATATTGTTCTAGGAGTTGAGCATTAAGTACTTTACAGGCATTCTTTTATTTAAAATCTCATATGTATAATACCTACCTTAGGAAGTAGGTAATATAAATGTGCCAAGGTGATTGAAATAACGTGGTCATGTACAGGCAATGAAACTGGGAAAGAGTTTTCTGGGCTGATGGTTGAATTTTGGCCAAGACATTAAGGGGAGAAGGGATGAGCACTGGTGGGGAGACTGAAAACTTATTCATCGTAGGGAGAAAGCACTGGTGGAAGCATTGTACTGCTTGCTTAAGAACTGTTACCCTCATAACCCCAAAACTGAGGTTTTGCTGAAAGCTGAAGGCAGATTTCTTGCAGTGTGAAAAAGAATTTACTGATATCTCTTCATCTCTTCACGTTTGAACACGACTGTTTTGCAGATTTGTTGAAATGACTCAAGTTCTCTTTCAGATCTGGACTAAATGTCTATATCACAGCATTAGGGCCCATGGAGCAGCATTTGCAAGCCCATACTCACCTCCCCCCTTTTTAGTGTTTTGCACTCTGGAAAAGCAAACAACAGCAACAACAATATCTTATTTCCTTTTATCTATAGTTATTATTAATCTTGTCAGGAAACCCAATTTGATATATTTATGCTAAAATATAAATGAGATTTTTCCAGTTTTATTGAGATTTAATTGATATATAATATTGTATCTGTCCAAGGTGTACAATGTGATGATTGATATATATAGATATAGTGTGAAATGATTACCACAATAAGTTTAGTTAACCTTAATTCACATAATTACAAATTTTATTTTTGTGATGAGAACTTTCAAGATCTACTCTCTTAGCAACTTTCAAACATAAAATACGGTATTGTTAACTTCAGTGACCAAGCTGTACATGACATCACCGTTACTCACTTATCTTATAACTAGAAGTTTTTATCTTTTGATCATCTTCACTCATTTTCCTCACCTCCAACCCCCAGCTCTGGCAACCATCATTCCATCCTTTCTATCATGAGTTCAGTATTTTAGATTTCACATGTGAGATCCTAAAGTATTTATCTTTCTCTGTCTGACATTTCATTTAGCTTAATGACCCCCAAATCTACCCATGTGGTCACAAATAGCCAGATTTCTTTCTTTATCATGGCTGAATAATAGTAGGTTGTATGCACCCCATTTTCTTCATCCATTCATCCACAAAAAAACACTGAGGTTGTTTCCATGTCTTGGCTACTGTATTGGGTTGGCCAGAAAGTTCATACAGTTAATGAATACACTGTTCAATAAAACTTGGTGAAAATGAAAAATGTGTCTTTTATTTTTACTTAAAATAAATCTTTGACAAAGCCAGCTAGGCATCCCTTTGAGTAATGACTTATATCATGTTGAAATATTTTAAACATATGAACAGTAATAGCTTAAATGACAAATGTTACTAATATTGACACAATTGATCAAGGAGAATATGTTAGAATATGTTAAAATGCAGATGGACAGTGAAAGAACAAATATAACTTTTAACTAAATATTGTCTTGATATTTAGACCATTGGTTAAGAACATAACAGGTTTCATCCATTTCAAGAAAGCAGAATATTTGCAGATCACTTAACATTTACTAGGTATGTTCTCAGTCTGGAAGGATATATTTCATTTACATGTGTCATTTAATTTAACCACATCCCTCTTTAATAGTGTTATCCCTATTTGCAGATAGGAAACAGGCTCAGAAAGATTAAGAATGTTACCTAGTTTTAGTAGGTAGCCAAACCTAAACTGATCTAATTCCAGGGCACAGCTCTTTCTGACAGGTCAGTGTGGGTCTTTATCTCTTTGAGAATTGTTGAACATTAAAAGCCTTCTTCCAGGTAAATGCATAAAGAAACAACATGAGCAATGATATAACAATACAAGTCTCACTAAATAATTAGTGTGTTTGGCCTTGCTTTTGCTGACAGATCTTTTGCAAAATTGCTTTTCTCTGAGATAGTGGAATTTAAATATTTTCTTTGAAGACTTTCCTAAACTATACCTATCAGAAAGCTACTTTGCTTTAAGGCTAAAGAAAAATGAAAGCTTACTTAACTACACTTAGGTGCCAGAGTCATACTATGAACTCTACACCTGCCAGGATTCATGCTAAGATAGGGTGGCTCCACAAACTGTCCATAGTACTGTGATTTCTTTCTGATATTTTGAAGTAGAAATAATGTAATAACTATTCACAAAAGAGAGAAACACTGTTTCTTGGTCCTCAATATCATACTGCTGTAGGCTAATTCTTTCTCTCTTCTGTTGCCCCTTAGTATAGAGAATGTGTTTTGGGGACCCTCCTTCACGATCTTCTCCATTCCAAGAGCATCTTACATAAATCCAGGACTTCTCAAGCAGCCAGTTTTGCCAGATGGTTTTAGGGTTGGTTGTACCCATATATGTATAATCCTGAACTTCTCAAGTAAGGTCCTTATAGAGCATAATGGCTAAGAGAATTGGTGCTGATACCAGACCTGAGTCCAAATACTGCCTATGCCCCTAACTAGCTGTGTAACCTTGGAGAAATAACTTAAGCCCCTTAAACGGATTAGATTTCTCACCCGGAAAATGGTATAATAAATGCATCTACCCCATATGGTTAGTGTGTAAATTAATGTAACTTGAGATAGTGCATGTTAAGCATTAGCACAGTGCCTGTCTCTTGTTAGTCATACCTGCTTTTATTATTAATTATTCTCTTTATATTCCCAGTTTCAGCTAGGTGCCTAACATATAATAGTTGTTCAGCGAATATTTACTGGATTGAACTAGCTCTGAAATTTAAGCATTGGGTCAACAGCAAAGTAGTCACCCCACCATCATTTCTCCCACAGAAAGGGAGAATAGATGGAAGCCAGCCATCATACTTTCTTTTCTTATTCTAAACTTCCCATCCAGCCCCAGCAATAAAATAATCTTCCTGAACCCCAACAATTTCGAGAATTTTTCAAATCACACTATTTGAAAATAGTTGGGTTTCCCTAATCTAATATGTCCCCAGACCCCAAGGTCACCAAGCTTATATTAATGAAGTCTAGTTAAGATAAATGATTACAGTTAGTAAACCAACTGCTTATGAGCTCATTGGGCTTTTTAAAATTTACTATCTGCACTTCATAGAGACACCAGTAGTTTGCTGTTGTAGGACACTCCACAGTCAAAGTAGTCTTTTAAAAAGCACAAATCAGATGCTATTATCGCACTGCTTCTAATCTCTAAAGGCTGTCTATTGTAAAGAGATGAAAATTTCAACTACTTAGCCAGGTTCACAGGGACCATGTGCTCTGGTCACTTACTACATGTTTCCCTGACCTTCATGGGGTTCGAGGCACAGTTGTCTTTTTCAGTCCCTCAGATGCAACAAGCTCTAGTTCTTGCTCTCCCAGCTTTAGATTGGCTAATCCTTCTACCCAGACCAATTTCCCTCTGATCACTAAGGTCTCGGTTCAAACGCCACCACTACTATCTTGACCAAAGAGACCTGCCTCCTCACTGCCTCTCCATCCCATTGTCCAGTCGTATTTCTGTCGCTGTACAAAATGTATTTACATGTTGACTCTGTCTTCCTCCACCACTGGACACTTGCTTAAGAGCAAGGACTTTGTAATTTTTTGCTCACCACTGAATCTTCCAAAGCTTGCAGGAGACACTGGCACATAGAAGGTGTGTAGGAAATATGTGTCTAATAAATGATTAAATATGTGAATAAAAAAATACTGTGAAACACTAACACAAGAATAATCTTCTTTCAAAAGAATAATGAAAAATAATTTCATTCAATAAGAGTCAATCTTAGTTACTGATACATGACTTAGTAGTTTCCATTCAATTTAAAATGTTCCATTTTTTTCTGATACTTCACAAGTCATTAATTAAATGTTGCTCACTTTTAAGGCTAATCTGTGAGACATTATTTAACTTGTCTACTCTAAATTTCCGGCATTAACTCAGGCGGGGCTTCACCAAGTACTGATCATGTGACCTTGGCCTCTCATTGCCTCAGTTTTCTCATTTGTAACATGGGTATAATAATAGGCTTATTTCATAGGCCTATGAGGAGGAAAACCTCATATATATATATGTATGTGTATATATATATGTATTTAAACAGTGTCTTAGAATAGTGTCTGGCACATGGTAAGCATTAAAGAGTATTGACTGCTGCTCTTAGTACTGTTATTATGAGAACTAACTGTTGAGAATAATCCTTCATATAGTGGTTTATTCCACTGAAGATAAAGGAAACTAACAGAATATTAGAAATCAGATTAAACACAGAAAGCCAGTAAAATATACCAAGACAGAAGATGATGAGAGTGTAAAAGCATAGAAGAAAAAAAACGTTTTTGTTTTTCTTTTTCTTTTTCTTTTTTAAAGAAGGAAAGAGCCTAGAATTAGGACAAAAACTATTCATTGGCTATACTGACATGGAGATCGCTGGTGACCGTCATAAGTAAAATTTCAGGACAGTGGGCAAAGAGCTTACGGTGAGAGAAGTCAGATGGATGTAAATTATAGAGTAAATGCGACGTGAGGACATGGAAACAATACATGAAGATAACAATTTTGAAAAGTTCAGACATGAATTGGCTAAAGAAGATATGCAGGGATTAGGGGAGGAGGGAGGCTTTCATGTTACACGTATAGTTTTTAACATTTTAAGTTGGAGTTACTAGTCTAGAATGAGGTTGAATTTTGGCAAGAATCATTCCTAAGGAGTAGCTGGGTTGTAGAAAACGCAGTGCTGTGAAGTACTTGAGAAGATGAGAGAAAATGAAATGCTGTCTGTAGTGCACATGGCCTTTTGAGTCCTGTAGTAAAAGGGAATACAAAGAGCAACGCAAATGCTAATGAATTAATGGATTTGGCAGTGGACTATTTACTGACTTCTGTGTTCTTAATGAGTCATGAAGCACCTCACCGGCTCAGAGTGAAGGAAGTAGAGAGGATGGAGGAACATTTGAGGAGGGCAGGTAAAGCTTCTCAGAATATAGTCCTTAAGGAGAATTAGAAAGAACGTGCTGTAAGTCAGAGCAATATTTCCAGTCTTGAAAATCCATTTGAAGTTGGTGATTATTAATTTATTGGAATACCAATTTGCCCTGCCACATGATTTTTCTCCAGCTACCTGGATATAAGTTACACAGAGGCATTAAAGAGTGAGAGATAACAATCGAGGGAAAATACAATTAGTATTTTTTTTAGCTTTTTCCACTTCCCCGCTCCAACTCTGGGGAGCCTTCACGGACATGGCTGCCCTCCCAGCCTCCAGCCTCAAAGAATTCAAAGAAATGGAACATAGGTTTCCAACTTATTAATTTATTAGCAAAATCAAAAATTATATATAATGTCTTCTGTTGGCAAAGATTTTTGCAATATAATTTGGTTCCATCTTTAGACAAGTAATTTGGCAATGTCTAGCAAGATAAAAATGTTAATAGCTTTTTACACATTAATTCTAATTCTGGAAGCTTATGCCAATAAATAATTTATAATCCAGAAAATTATTATATAAAGATGCTCATTGTCATGTCATTTGTAATAACAAAAAATTGGAAACACCTTTAATTGTTAACAGTAGGAAAACAGTTAAGGAAATTATATCCACTTAGTAGAAAGCTACACAGTTACTATATTATAATTACAAGGTGATGGAGCAAAATAGAATAATGCTTAATAAAGAAAGAATGAAGAAAGCTGACCTAAAATTGTGTCTTCCTTATGACAGTAATTATGTAAACATATAAATATTTATTAACACTTAAAACCAAAATAAGGTTTTAAAAGCTCTGTACCAGTAATGGGGATT